>NC_056729.1:1786733157-1786850657 GCF_019279795.1 Protopterus annectens
AGGACTCCAATACAGTAGGTCAGATGGGAGAAGGAGAGACCAAAGGGGAAGTAGCTATAGGTCGGCTCATGGATCCTATTGGAGATGGAGATGGGAGTACCTCCATCTGGATCTGAGCTCTAAGGAATTTTCTCATCATCCTATCCATATCAGCCTTGGATAAATTTCTGGAAGACCTAAGAAAAGAGGTGGAGGATGGAGATCTTGAAAGTCTATGGGGGGATTCCTCCAAAAATGGTGAAGGGAGTCAAGATGTGACTGGATCCAGTAGGGGAAGAGGTGATTATATCTGAAATTATTTTGATTATGAAGTAGATGGATCCAAGGTGGTTGGATCTGATTTTTGTTTTGATATTTTTGCAGAAGGCTCCAAAGAAGGAGCCGGCAAAGATGTGAGATCCAGTGACCTCTTATGAGACTCTTTATTTTTGGGAGCCAAGTCAGGCTTTCCCTTATTAGATGTCTTTGAGCCTCAGCTGACACAGAAGGTGGAAGGGAAAAGCCCCTTCAAAACTAGCTTGTTCCTCCTGTTTATGAGAGCCCTGGAGGTGAAATTAGAGATAATAAAGCAGTCCACATCTAAATGTGTGGCTCCTAAACAGTATATGCATTCCCTGTGGGCATCCAAGTTTAGTATTTTATGCCCACAGGTAATGCATTTTTTAAAGCTTGAAGGTTTGTTAGCCATACTGGCCTAAGCAACAGAAACAAGTACAACTACAAAAACTAGTCTATTTTTTTACTATCAAGAATAGAATAAAGGTAGAAAATATAACTGTCAACAATGGCAGGCAAGAAATAGTCTACAGAGTAGAGTAGAAGAAAAACAAAAAAAGATAAAATACCAGTAAAGGTACTAAGGAGAAGTACCAAAAAATTAGCAACAACTGCTGAAAAAATACATAGAAAAAGTAAAGGTAATCAAGGGAGGTAGGTGAGAAAAAGGAATCAATGTAGATAGTAGACAAAATTAACAAAAACTCACTATTTAACTGGATAAATACCCACATGTTTGAGAGAAACAGGATCTGCATCTCTAGCTAAATGGCAGCAAATTAGATCTGAGGAATGTTAGGTTGGTGGAACGTTATGGGTAAAATGTGGAGCTCAAGAGTTTGGATCCTAAGATGTGTTAGAAACTGCTAAGTTGGATCAGAGACCTATCAGTTGAGAAATAAATGAACATGGCAACATCAGAACATCTGTTTGTGCTTCTGAATCTGTTTGCCTTCAACACTCAACAATTCAAAAACCTCAGACTCCAGATCCCCTTCAAAATCAGGACTGTTGTTACTCATAACCCAGGTCTGCACCCCATAATCAGCTGCCTGAACAACAGATCCAACTATAGGCACCAGTTCACATGGAAACACAGTCAGTGTTGCCCTGCAGCATGGTGGGTCTTCTGTCTCTTTTTTTTTTTTTTTGCATGCACTATGCTAGTGGAAGAATCCCAGGGGGAGACGTATCAAAAAGTACAGTTTTGTACCTACCATAAACGTAGATGTTCGAGGATCCCATTGCTGCAGTCCTTACTATTGGGTATAGTCCGCATCCAGTCGGCCCGAATACCAGAGTATAAGGCTGACGTCGGTCAGGGCGCATTAGACTGACGTCAATACGTCAGGGTACTAATGCGCATGACCGACGTCATATCCTCAGTCTTTTCTTGCCCCAGATGTCAGAAGACCCTAAAAAGACAAGGCCCAAAATACCTGCACCAAAAATATGTACAAGATATACAAGGACATATACCAAAATATAAGCATGAAACCTCACCTACACAACCACCCCTAAACACAGAGGGGAAGGAGGGAGGGTAAATTGGACTGCAGCAATGGGATCCTCGAACATCTACATTTATGGTAGGTACAAAACTGTACTATGTTCTTCGTTCCCCATTGCTGCAGTCCTTACTATTGGGTAGAATCCCAAAGCAGAGGTAAGGGAGGCTGGCAAATCATAAAGAAGCAGGAGCTGACAACATGCCTTGCAAAACAGCTGTGGCAAAACCAGCCCTAGACTTAGAGTAGATAGGAAGGTGATAATGCTTAGAGAAAGTATGCACTGAACTCCAAGTAGCTGCTTCCAAAATATCCTTAGTTGCCACCCCCCTTAGAAATGCTGTTGTAGTGGCAGCAGCCCTAGTGGAATGAGGCCTAATCCCAGCTGGAATCTCCTTGCCATGATGGGAATAACAAAATGCAATGCAAAAGCCAATCCACCTAGAAATAGTTTGTTTTGACACAGGCTTGCCCTGCGAACTCAAAGCAAAAGAAACAAACAACTGCTGAGACTGCCTAAAATCCTTAGTCCTGCTTAAATAATAACGCAATTGCCTGTGTACATCTAAAGTGTGCAAAATCTTTTCCCTTTATCTTGGGGTCTGCATAAAAAGTAGGCAAATGAATAGTCTGGTTTAAAGCCACACTAGAAACCACCTTAGGCATAAAGGAAGGATTAGTACGTAATGATACCCTATCCTTATGGAAAATCAAAAATGGCTCTACTGCCATAAGGGCCTGCAATTCAGACACCCTTCTTGCAGAAGTAATAGCCAACAGAAAAGCAGTCTTCCATGACAAGTATTTCAATTCAGCAGTAGCCGCAGGCTCAAAAGGTTGTAGAGTAAGTTTTTCCAACACAAAATTGAGATCCCAAGCAGGAGTAGAGCCCTCATTGGGGTCTTATATTCTTTGCCCCTCTAAGAAACTGCTTGAACAAAGGATGTGAAAACAATGGTGGGTCACAATCATAGTGAGCTGAAATCGCTGCAGCATGAATCTTAATAGAAGAGAAGGACAAACCTTTGTCCAATAACTCAGTAAGGTATTGAAGAGCCGCACTCAAATTAGGCTCAGAAACCTGCAAATTCTTTGCTGTACTCCAAAATAAAAATCTCTTCCATTTTTCTGCGTACACTTTCCTTGTACTAGGTCTTCTAGCTTCCATAATCACATTTAAAACTTGTTGAGGAAGTTGAGACCTGCTGTGTTTCAACACAGAATATGCCAGGCTGTTAGATGAAGAGAGTGAAGCTTGACATTGAGCAGATGACCATCCTGCTGAGACAATAGATGAGGAATCAGAGGCAAAGGCCATGGAGGCTTCCTTACCAGACTCCGTAGCAGTGGGTACCAGTGTTGCCGAGGCCAATCTGGAGCTATCAAAATCATCCTTGGCCTGTCTTGTCTGACCTTTAATAGTACCTTTGGAAGAAGAGGTAGAGGAGGAAAGGCATACACATGAAGGTTTTTCCAACTGAAAGACAGAGCATCCACTTTCCAAGCTGTGTGATGAAACCCCTTTGTGCAATACTGTGGCAGCTGGTGGTTTAGTGGAGAAGCGAACAGATCTATGTCTGGAGTTCCCCATGACACTGTCAATGTTTGAAATACATGAAGATCCAGTTTCCACTCGTGGGGATCCATGATTTGTCTGCTTAACACATCTGCTAAGGAGTTCTGTGCTCCTGGCAGAAACCTTGCCTGAAGAGTTAGTTGCAAGCTTAGCGCAGTCTCCCATAAAATCATTGCTTGCCTGCATAGAGGATAAGAATGTGTTCCCCTTGCTTGTTGATGTACCACATGACAGTTGTGTTGTCTGTTAGAATCAACACCTGCCCTGGAAGAAGTAACTCCTTGAAAGCCATTAATGCAAACTGGACTGCTAACATCTCCTTCATGTTGATATGTAGATGCAGTAGTCTGGCAGGCCACATGTCTTGTATCCACATTCCATTTAGATGAGCTCCCAAGCAATGTCCGAGGCATCTGTCGTTAAAATCTGACTCGCCTCTGGCCGGGTCACAGAGAGTCCCTTGTTTAGGTGACATTCCTGAGCCCACCACAAAAATTCTTTTGAAGGCAAGGTATTATTTGAATGACAGTGTCCAAATCCTGGCAGTGCTGTGTCCATACATTTTGAGATACCATTGTAGCTTCCTCATATGCAGTTTGGCATTGGGAAGTACCAGAATACAAGATGCCATGAACCCTAATGCTTGAAGGACTGTCCTTGCAGTCAGCACGGACTGATGAGATAGTTGATGGAAGTAAAGTGATAGACTCTGTTGTTTGTCCGGGGTTAAAAGGCCATCTGGGCTGCTGTATTCAGTCTCACACCCAGAAAGCACATGTCTTGAGAGGGTACTAGACTGGACTTTATTTCGTTCACAGAATACCCTAGGCATCTTAGCACTGCTATAACATGTTCCAGATGCTGTACAAGGTCTTCCTTTTCTTGAGCCAGAATCAGGCAGTCGTCCAAGTAAGGATAGATTTGAATTCCTTGAAGCCTGAAGTAAGCTATCACTGGAGCCAGAACCTTTGTGAATACTCTGGGCAGTAGATAAGCCAAAGGGCAATGCAGAGAACTGATAATGAGAATTTCCAGCTCGAAACCGCAGATACTTCCTGCAACTTAGCCTGATAGGCACATGAAGGTAAGCTTCCATGAGATCTAGAGTTACCATCCAGTGATCTTTGCCCAGCAGAGGTAAAAGCTGTTGTAACGTCAACATCTTGAACTTGGGAATGTCCAGAAAAGTGTTGAGGAGAGATAAATCCAAAATTGGTCTCCACGTGTTCCCTTTCTTTGGTACTAGGAACAGGCGAGAATAAAATCCTAGGCCCCTTTCTGATACAGGGACTGGCTGAATGGCCCCCATCTGGAGTAATTGAGAAACTCGCTTGTGAGCCTCTTTTCTTTGTGGAGGAGGAACGTCTGGCATGCCTTTGAAAGGGGGCATTGTATGGAAATAAAATCTGTAACCGTGGTGAATGATATCCAACACCCATTTGTCTTGAGTAATTAAATCCCAATTTGCTTTGAAAAGAGACAGTCTTCCTCCCAAAGGAGCTGCCAGACGGGAATCTACTGGCAGCTGAAAAGACAGGTCATTGGGTCTGTTTACGAAAGGACTGACCCCTGCCTTCACCAGAAGTCTGAGCAGGCGAACTCCCTGTTCTAGGCCTAAAAGAACCTTGAGCCCTGCCCCTACCACGTCTAGACCTACCCCTAGACTGAGAATCATAAGCAGGATATGTCCACCCCTTAGCCGGCCAATTTCTACTAAATTTCGGTGGCTGCACCTGCAAAAAATCTTTAACAGTTTGCATAGACTTAGCTTTGTCCTCCATTTTCTTTAAAACTGCTTCCACAGGCAATCCAAACAACACATCAGACTGTAAAGGAGCATCCAAAATCCTTGTCTTAACATGCTCAGCTAAATTCTGATCCTTCAACCAGGCATGCCTGCGAAGAACAGAACTAGTAGCGGCCACCCTCGAGGAGGCTTGCACAGCATCAAAACCACATTGCAAAGAATGCTTACCCACTTGTTCAGACACATGAACCAAATCCAGCAACTCTTTACACTCAATACCTCCTGCCAAAGCATCCACCTTAGATTTCAATTGTGAAAGGAGGTAATTCTGATATTTTAGCATGTGAAACTGACAATTCAATGCTCTCATGGCTAGAGTGGAAGAAGTATACACTTTCTTTCCCCACCTATCCAAAGCCCTTGCCTCTTTATCAGTGGGAACAGGATTTTTAACCACAGAAGCTTTAACACCTTTAGGCCCTTGAGAAATAGTTTCTGGGTCCGCCCTAGGACTCTTAAACAAATACTTATGAGCTTCGGGCACCCTATAATACCTATCAGGCTTAACAGGAGCAGGAGGCAAAGAGTCAGGGTTCAGGGAAGCCTCTGCAAAAACATCTTCCACCACATTCAACACAGGAGGAATAGCTAAGGGCCTATGCTGGGGTAAAACAAGAATTCCCTAAGCCTTTTCCTGGAATCAGAGTAATCCTGGCCTTCCCATTTAAAGTGCTCCCTCATGGAATGCAGAGTCTCTGAAAATGAGAAATCCTCAGGAGGAGTAGCTGTAGGAGTGGAATCATCCACATCAGAATCAGAATAAGTAGGATACTCCTGCAAGTCTTCCGCAGAAGACCCTGAAGCCTCTGAACACTGTTCAAAACAATCAAACTCTGGTTCCACCCTAGGCCTCTTATCAGGCGGGGGCATAGAACCTCTAATCATAGTAATCAAATCTTCTGCCATTTTAAGCATATGTTTCCTAGGTACAGAACCCGAAATGCTAGGAGAAGCCCCCACTGAAGCCAAACTAGGCCTACCTCTCAAAGAAGTTTTGGCAACAGAAGGAGAGGCTTTAACTACCTTGGGAAGAGAGGGAAGAACAGTCACCTGAGAAGCCCCCTCAGCCTGGCCTACCTCCTGAGAAGGCACATCCTGTAACAGTAAAGATTCTGCCTGGGACTCCATGGAAACTCCTGGCAAAACCTCTGGCTCCACTGAGTTTCCTAAAGAACCGACGTCCGGGACTGCCGGTTCATCAACCCTAGGCTTCGCTGTTTTGTCCTTGCGCTTCTTGACGAAGCGGCGCCGGAGCATCCGACGGCATTTTATAATTGCAACGCTTCCCAAACACTAACCTGGCACAGTCTAACCTCCTCTTAATAGTGCGTTTGTTAAACCTAGCACAAGAGCGGCAACCAACAACGCCGTGCTCAGGCCCTAAACAAGGTATACACAAGGTATGGAAATCCCTATGAGGTATCTGTTTCCCACAAGAAATACAGTTATTCACTTTTTCTGACATCCGGTAAAATACTGAGGCAAGAAAAACCAAAATGTTCCCAACGGTACTTAGCCAACTCTGTTTCGGTCTGAAACTCCGGTTTCGAAAGATTTCAGAACGCCAACCTGCACTCGCAAAACTGCTTCTGCATCGGACCACGCGGCAAAAAAGACTGAGGATATGACGTCGGTCATGCGCATTAGTACCCTGACGTATTGACGTCAGTCTAATGCGCCCTGACCGACGTCAGCCTTATACTCTGGTATTCGGGCCGACTGGATGCGGACTATACCCAATAGTAAGGACTGCAGCAATGGGGAACGAAGAACATCTGACAACAGATTCTGTACCCCTGACTTCCCCTGCAGCTAAAGAGTTTGGTGTTTCCATGCTTGAACCAGGCAATGGTACAGCCCCAAAAGACATATCTTGAGTTGTGTGTCATGCATAGTTGTGGTACTAACACCACACCCAGGGGGACCTGCAAACAAAAGAGGGTGAGTATGCCAATAGCCTGCCTAGGGCTTCTCTGTAGTCACAAGTCATAGGCTGAGGCATATTTCTTGATTTATTTCTGTTTTTTAGGTGCACAAGTGGTGGATGGTGGTGGTGGTGGTGAGGGTGGCCATAGATATCCTTCACATGGTTTTACCTTTAGGGTTATTGTAAATATGCAGCTGACCAATAGGGGGGGTGATATTAGGTTGGAAACAGAATTAGCTGAGACTAAATGGATCCTTGAATTAACAGCACACAGGGATCCGGGGCTGAATGATGTTATTCCACTTAAACCAACACTTAGAAAGAGGCGGGTTTTTTACTAATTGAATGCTGATTGGTCATTATGTTTTTTAAAAATGGATGTTTGGTGATATACTTTATCTGATGAAGGGTATTGACCCGAAAGCGCTCATCACATTTTGTTCTTGTTTTATGGAATAAATTCTTTTATTGATACAGCAGCATCCAGTTACGTTTTATTTTCTTATCATGAGAAGATGTTAACCTCAGCTCCAGCCAACTTTGGAAAATAGTAAGACATTAAATTACTAGGCCATAAAGATGTTATCTCACAGTTTTGAATGGAGGCAGATATGCAATATCTGTAAGAAGCAAGGTCTGTTAGTCTCTGTAGGAGGAGTAAAAGTTTGTAATTGTTTTATGACTTCCAGAAGCTGCACCAGATCTGAGCAATGCTCTTGTGTGTGTATTATTGTCAGGTAGGTGCTAAATACTGGCAGTTTCTAGCAGTCCGGGGGATTGCATGGGAACCAGAAGTCAGATGACCAGATATGTGATGTAATTCTGTACAGAAATAATATTTTAATATTAGGTGAGACAAAAGTCTCCGGGCAGTTTGTTTCTTGGAAACTGACAAACAAGAATCCCTCACTTACTTCATCTTGCCTTGCTCTATTAAGTAAGTAGGAACAGTAATTCTCTAGATCAGTCAGGAAAATATATGAAAATAGTTAAGTAGTATTTTTCTGTAACTGTGTGAATCTTTCCAGCTGTGTTATTTTTAATATTTCCTGTGATTGGAACTCTGATGTTTACTGTAAATAGATATTTCATATTTTCATCTTCTTGTATTATTTATTATGAAATATATTTAAACTTTTCATTGTGGCTGGCCCTTTTGAGAATATTTTAACCTTTGAAAGGACTTATATCTATTGGTGACATTGTGGCCACTCCTGAAGCCTGGCTGTTTGGTCAACATTACCATTTGCATTAATATTGATTTCACTCAGTATAATTGGGTACCCTTGCAATACCCTTAGGTAGCTGGCTTTGTAGTGTCTGGTGGCAGTGATAACTTCCTTATAGTCTGGGTAGAAGGGGGCACAGTGGGTAAATCTGTGCCAGCATTTCCCAAGTGTGTGTGTGTGTGTGTGTGTGTGTGTGTGTGAAAATCAAAGCTCACAGTGTGTGTGTGTGTGTGTGTGTGTGTGTGTGTGTGTGCGTGTGTGTGTGTGTCAGCTACTCAGAGCAGGGACATGAAGCACTGATTTCACAGAGAGGGAGCTGGAGAACTTGGCTTGAACACTCAGCTGGAGGGAGACAGATATTAAAAAATCCAGACCCCAGATTGACTGTGTTCCCTGTGTGCTCTTAAGGGAAATTTTGATTTATGCAGAGAGGTCCGCATCTGGAAATACTGAGTGTACCCATTTGTATTCCAAGCAAACATCCCTCTGCAGTGTCTGTGGTAAGGATTCAGGCTCCTTGATTACTGGCCCAGACTAAGGATGTCACAGAGAGCACTGGTGAAAGAATACTTATAGGGTTCTGCAAAGTCACATAGTCGCATCCAGTTATGTCTCCTAATGACTAAGCTTGAACTCACTACCTGTGAGCTACCTTCTGCTGCATGGGAGACAAGCCTCATGAATGCATTAAATATTGACTGAAAGGTGGCCAGTTGCAAGGAGACTCTGTTTTGGACCTTGGCAGACATGGACCCAGAAACAGATTTAGAGAGTTATTTAGTCAAATCCCTTTGCAATCATGTAAAATGTGCCAGGTAATTCAACAACCGTAGAGCAAAGATCACTGCAGCGTAGATGCACTTAACCAAATCTGTCCATGGCCATAGACTCCCTGCTAAGGGCATGGACAGAAGAGTTCTGCTCTGCAAGCTCATTTTTGGTGAGTGCCACCACAACCAAAGCATCAACTGGGATGACCTTGCTTCAGTGTGTCCTGTCCTTGGAATGGGCTAAAATATTGTCTGGATATTTAGGCATGGGTTCTACAGTGTCTGGTTCTTCCACACCCAGTGAAAATTAGTTCAATAAGTATGTTGGTTGGGGAAGTCACCCAAGACATAGCTGGTCCAGACCCAAAAGCTTCCAGGAACACCAATTCCCCATCACTGGGGTGGCTTTGAGAGGCATCAGTAGAGATTGGGGAGTCCTGAGGGACTGACTGGAGACTTGATTGGGCTTGCTGTCACAGTGGAATAGAAGAACAAGGCTCAAAGCAAAGAATCAAAGGAGGTAAAGCTGGTCGGAGGTGGTAAGAATGTCCTTTCTCTAGGTAAGGATAAGGCCCTCTCCACCATCTTGAAGGCAGAGTATCTGGGGGAAATCAAAGTTGGTGGCAAAGGGGCTGATATTTCCTAAACTGTCAGCTCCTGCAACCCCATAAGCACTCCACTTGAGGAAGGAGTCAGACCCCATCTGTCCAGCACCAAAGCCCCGAGGGGCAGGGAAGACTCCAACAACTTTGGAGTTGACTCTAGTTCCTCATATCTGGCACTGAAGCTTCAGCTCCAAGAGTTCTCCACCTCCAAAAGGCTAAGAGCTGGACAACTCAGGGAAGTAACCAGAGTCAAAGAACAGACTGTGTTCAGATCTGATGAGGACACCCCCAGGTGTCTCAGATCTGAGGACTCCAATACAGTAGGTCAGATGGGAGAAGGAGAGACCAAAGGGGAAGTAGATATAGGTCGGCTCATGGATCCCATTGGAGATGGAGATGGGAGTACCTCCATCTGGATCTGAGCTCTAAGGAATTTTCTCATCATCCTATCCATATCAGCCTTGGATAAATTTCTGGAAGACCTAAGAAAAGAGGTGGAGGATGGAGATCTTGAAAGTCTATGGGGGGATTCCTCCAAAAATGGTGAAGGGAGTCAAGATGTGACTGGATCCAGTAGGGGAAGAGGTGATTATATCTGAAATTATTTTGATTATGAAGTAGATGGATCCAAGGTGGTTGGATCTGATTTTTGTTTTGATATTTTTGCAGAAGGCTCCAAGGAAGGAGCCGGCAAAGATGTGAGATCCAGTGACCTCTTATGAGACTCTTTATTTTTGGGAGCTAAATGGCAGCAAATTAGATCTGAGGAATGTTAGCTTGGTGGAACGTTATGGGTAAAATGTGGAGCTCAAGAGTTTGGATCCTAAGATGAGTTAGAAACTGCTAAGTTGGATCAGAGACCTATCGGTTGAGAAATAAATGAACATGGCAACATCAGAACATCTGTTTGTGCTTCTGAATCTGTTTTCCTTCAACACTCAACAATTCGAAAACCTCAGACTCCAGATCCCCTTCAAAATCAGGACTGTTGTTACTCATAACCCAGGTCTGCACCCCGTAATCAACTGCCTGAACAACAGATCCAACTATAGGCACCAGTTCACATGGAAACACAGTCAGTGTTGCCCTGCAGCATGGTGGGTCTTCTGTCTCTTTTTTTTTTTTTTTTTTTTTTTGCATGCACTATGCTAGTGGAAGAATCCCAGGGGGAGATGTATCAAAACTGACAACAGATTCTGTACCCCTGACTTCCCCTGCAGCTAAAGAGTTTGGTGTTTCCATGCTTGAACCAGGCAATGGTACAGCCCCAAAAGACATATCTTGAGTTGTGTGTCATGCATAGTTGTGGTACTAACACCACACTCAGGGGGACCTGCAAACAAAAGAGGGTGAGTATGCCAATAGCCTGCCTAGGGCTTCTCTGTAGTCACAAGTCATAGGCTGAGGCATATTTCTTGATTTATTTCTGTTTTTTAGGTGCACAAGTGGTGGATGGTGGTGGTGGTGGTGGTGAGGGTGGCCATATATGAGTCCATCAAATCAGAGGACAAAAAAAAACCTAACCGTTATGTGAAGTTTATTTCTGTAGGGATACTAGTCTGAATATCTCACTGAGTAAAATGAGAGTAGTTTCAGTAACATAGTTCAAAGCACAAAATACATGTCACAAAAGTTCCCCAGTTTTAATAAACAAAGGGCACTTTCAGCCCCAAATGATTAGAAACTGCAAAAAAATAGCCTTTGACAAGAAAAGTATAAACTTATGAACAATTCCTATCAGAAATGTTTATCATACAAAATGGAGACAAAATTGCAATTTTACTCTAAAAATCATTTAAAATGCCGTAAACCTATTCAATCATCTTAAATAATCATAATCCCAAAGTAACAAACACTGCAAAAACAGCAAGTTTTACTTTCAAATTAAGCTTTTAATCAGTGGGAATAACAGATGTGATTAACATGCAGCTCTGTACAGAAACTCTGTTAAACATTCACTATTTTCCATAAAACACAATAAAAGAGTTAAAAACCCATAGAAACTAAGAATTAGCTTAAAATAGATAGTATAAATCTTAAACTGCAGGTAAAGTAGAACCTCCAAGCACATACAATTTCCCAATCAGAGAAAAGAAATAAGCAAAGCAGCAGAATACATTAGTCAAGCACTGATAGAAAAAGAAGAAAAGAGGAAATAAAACCCAAAAGTGCTTCTTATCTGAGCTCATTAGCTGGAAAGATCTAGAGTAAGGATCAGTCTTCCAAGAAATCCTTCTTTTACTGTGGCACTAGAAAACTGAAAGGGTCCTGTCTGTGGGTCTGAAAGGTGTTCCCTGTATTGCCATATGATTGGTCCATTACACCAACAGACAGGCAGTGGGAGGAACTCTGAGCTTAGGTAGACAGCCAAAGGAAGAATAGCAGGCCACTACAACCTGAATGCCAGTAAGGCATTGTGTTTGTTAAACATCTTTTACACTACCAAATTCTTAGAGTGAATCTCTTGATGCAGTGATCTGCTGGACTGAGCTGTTACCTATGAGGACTGGAAAACTTCCAGACAGGTACTTAATAGTTCTCCCCCATGACCTAAGCACACTAAATTTCTACCCATTTCTAATAAAAAGTTATGCACTTACCATAATGTTCCACCTGTGTTGTCCATTTTCATTATTCCTCAACAGCTGGGCTCAGACCTGACCCTCAGATCTGACTGGGCCGCTTCTTTCAGCTTATAGAAAACTTGAACTCTCGAGCTCCTCCCTTTATCCATTGTGTCCCATCAACCTAACAGTCCTCAGATCTACTTTGTTGCCCATATGGTTAACACTGGAAAGTCAGAAAGAAATGGATATGGGATATGGAACTAGGGTTGGGAGGGTGGCCTAATGGTTAAGGTGTTTGCCTTACAAACACAAGGTGCAGAGTTTGAGTCTCACAAGGGATAATTGGCTAGGCTTAAAATGGCTCGCAATGGCAATTAGCTTAGTACTAATCTATGAACCTATGAATCTATGGAATCTGGTGCTCAAACAAGGAACAGAGGTTTCTAACATGCTTTGTAATATTTCTAGAAGTAAAATGAAAATGGACAATACAGATGGAATGTTCTGGTAAGTACATAACTTTTAATTGTATGTAGTCATTCAAAAACACAAAAACATACTCGGAGGCTCTAAATAAAAATCTGCCTAAGCAGCAGAGACCTCCAAAGCAGACACCCAAGCAACCACTACCCCAAAACAAAACAAGTACAACACATAGCTCACAAAGCCAGTGTGCCGAACAGTCACAGCCCTTAAGGCTAAACAACACACCTGATACACTTATAATAGGTGACTCTATCGTCAGGCACACTGACGTCCCGCTCACCAGGCTGAACAAGGAGAAGGTCACGGTGAGCTGCCTGTCAGGCGCTAGGATCCGCCACATAACACAAGCACTCAGGTCACTCCAAGGCAAGTACAAACATGACTCAGTCATTGTCCATGCTGGTGTGAATGATCTGAGACGTACCTCCCTGGACTACATGAAAAGAGACATAGAGGAGCTCTCTGAGCATGTAGCCCAGGCCGGTATGACCCTGACCTTGAGTAGTATCTTACCCTCACCAAGAATGATGCCACAATATGAACACGAGATGACCAATTTCAACAAATGGCTTAAGTATTGGTGTCATTCAAAGGGGATCCAATGCCTGTCAGCCTGGGATGACATGCTCGACAAGCCACGATGCTTCACTAGGGACGGCTTGCACCTGTCACCCTGGGCTGGATATTGGCAAAGGCTCTTGCTACCCCCATAGTGCCTTTTTTAGGCAAGGCTCAAAAGACAAACCCACCTCCATAGGTATCACAAGGGATAAGAAACTAAGAGTAATGCTACTCAACGCCAGAAGTCTAAACCTCAAGATGCATGCACTCAAAACTCTCCTTAGCATGGAGAACATTGATATCTGTGCAGTAAAAGAAACCTGGTTCAAGGCTCCCGAGAGCACCCCAGCACTACCAGGTTATACCTCATACCATGCTTTTTGGCCCCAAAACTTGGACCGAACCACAAAAGGAGGGGGAGTATCAATATTCGTCAAAGATACCCACACCTCCAGGTTGGTGGCACAGCACGAAGCATCAGAGACTATCCATGTACAACTAACAGTGGGTAAAACTGCCTTCCAGTTTATAGCCTGCTACAGACCACCCTCCCAAACCCAGGAACCCCACTCGGCCTTCCTAAGAACACTGGAATATATGAAGGTCTCTCCAAACACCATTATATTGCGCGACTTCAACTACCCAAACATAGACTGGGAGCATTACTCCAACTCCAACACCCTAGCCCAAAGGTTCCTAGAATTTATAAACTCAAATGCTATGGAACAACTTGTTACCACTCCCACAAGAGGGGAAAACATACTGGACCTGATCATCACCAGCATGGGTACTCTATGCTCCAGACCAGAAGTGTATCCCTCATTGGTAAGATCAGACCATAAACTAATCTCACTGGATATTCACATCCCGACTCCACCCCCTGCCCTGAAAACCACAGTGAAAAACTTCTCTAATGCAAATTTCACACACCTCAAAACCGAGGTGGAATACTTCAAAGCCCCCAGGCCTGTGGAAAATACGGCCCAGACCGCAGAATCATTTATAAACGCATTCTATGAACACCTTCAGAAATGCATGGATCATGCAATCCCAAATAAAACCAAGTCCTAATCCCCCAAAGGCAGACGTCCTGTCTGGTGGACCCCAGCCATAAACAAACTATACAATAGAAGGAGGAAGCTACTACATGATAGAGCAAAATCCCAAAAAGGGAAGGCATCTCTGATCAGTATTAGCAAAAAACTATGGGCACGCATAAAATCGTCTAAGGCCAGCTTCGAGAGAAAAATTGCACAGGAAACTAAGGATAATCACAAGGCTTTCTTTAGTCATGTTAGGAACCTGGGTGGGAATCCCAGATATACTCAGAATTAGTCCAAAATGACAAAAAATGCACCGAACCCACAGACATTGCCAACATCCGAGCTGACAGGTTCAGTGCAAACTTCTCCCCCCCCCTCCCCACCAAAAGGGCAAATATCTATCCCAGCAGAGTGCTGCTCCCCTGACATCTCAGATGCTCAGGTAATAGCTGCCCTCTCCAAAGCAAAAAACACAGCATCAATGGGACCAGATGGTGTCTCGGGCTGCATCCTACATGAACTCCAGGAAGAGCTAAACCCAAACATAAAACTACTGTTCAATCTCAGCCTTACTAGAGGATATGTACCCAAAGAGTGGCGTACAGCAACAGTGGTCCCTCTCCACAAAGATGGTGCCTCAACGGATCCTGGAAACTATCGCCCCATAAGCCTGACTAGCTTGGTCTGCAAAGCTATGGAAAAGATCATCATGGACCTCATAAATAAAGATATTGGGGACCTACAGACACTGGATCCTACCCAGTTTGGCTTTGTTAAGGGCAGATCCTGCCTCTTAAACCTGGTTGATTTCTTTGAAACAGTCACTAAGGCCAATGACAAGGGGAAGGTGGTCCACACAGCCTACCTGGACCTCGCAAAAGCCTTTGATACAATACCCCTTTCGGGCATTATAGATAAGCTCACCAACTTAAATATAAACCCCTATGTCACTAGATGGGTTGCAAACTGGCTCAAGGACAGAATCCACATGGTTAGAATTCCTGGAGCCATGTCAGACTCCAAACCAGTTACAAGTGGAGTCCCACAAGGCTCAGTCCTGGGACCTCTCTTGTTCGGTATATATTTCTCGGAGGTACAGGCCAACACGAAAGGACTGTGGCTGACCAAGTTTGCAGACGACTGCAAGCTGGGCACCATAATCGACACTCCAGCCGACACAAGCATCCTCCAGAAGGACTTCATAGAAACAGACAACTGGTGCCAGAGCCATGGCCTCAAGCTAAACACCAAAAAGTATATAGTCATCCCCTTTGGCAAAAACAAAGTGCCCACAAATTACCACATAGGTGGTAATCCATTAAGTACAGAAGAAGTAATTAGGGACCTGGGGACCCAAGTTGATAGCAATCTCTCATTTGACAACCACGTGGCCAAAGTGGTTAGAAAAACATTTTATACAGCCCACCTAATCATGAAAGGATTCACATCTAGATCAGGGGAGGTCATCGTGCCTCTTTACTCATCCCTCATCAGGCCAATAATTGAGTACAATGCCCCTTTTGGGATGTACCTTACCAGACACCTGCAGCAACTGGAAAGACCCCAAAAGTACCTCACCAAAAGGATCAAAGGACTCAAACAGATGCCATATGCTGCCCGGTTAAAGAAACTCCAGCTCTACTCAGTGGCATACCGCCTGCTCAGAGGCAATCTGTGCCTGACATATAAAGCCATGTCCAACCTGGAATTAATGGACATGCTGCACCTCAGAAAATCCAAATCCCATCGAGCTACATGCTCAAGAGACTTGAACCTCAGCACTGAAATAAATAGGACATGCTGGAGGGACAAATTCATAACCCAGAGGCTCCCTTCACTCTGGAATAAAATCCCAGTCCAGGTTAGGCAGAGTCCCTCATTGACTCTCTTCTAGAGGAATCTTGATGAGTGGATTGGAGATCGTAGGTTTACCCCGGGTATCACTTCTGTGTCACTGTTAGACAGAGGCACAGTATACTAACCTCGAAAAAGGGCATAGCAAAATTATTTTAAAATGGGTGGCAAAAGCCAAACACACTCTGGCTAGGCTTATAAATGCCCTAGGGCAGATAGCCTAGTATGAACCTATGAACCTATGAATCTATTCATTCCTCAACAGTTGAGGCAGAGTGCCCAGCTACTTAAATCCTGGGAAAACTCTAAGGAAGGATATTTCAGAGCACTGCTGAGCCAAAGGCTGCTCTTCCCCTAGAGATCAGTTCCAGTTTGTAATGAGTAATAAAAGTAAGAGGATTAGCCCAACGGGCAGCTGCACAAATAACATCCAAGGATATTCTAGACAAAAAGGTTGATGAAATTGCCATAGACCTCTTGGAATGTGCTCTTGGAGGCTTTGGTAAAGGCAAACCCATTTTCTCATAAACAAATGTAATACAATCAGTTAACCATTTGGCCAAAGTAACTTTGGATATTGGATTGCCTAGTTGTGAATCAGAAAAATAAATAAATAATTTAGACTTTCTTAGGTCTTTGATTCTGTGAAGGGAGAAACATAACTGTCTATGTACATCCAATAGATGTAACATATATTCTCCTTTGTTTGAAAAAAAATGGAAAGAAAACTGGGAGATTAATGACCTGATTAGTATTAGATTCCAACACCACCTTTGGCAAAAAGGAAGCATTGGTCCATAAAGAAACCCTATCCTTGTACAAATTAAATAAGGAGGTTTAGAAGACAATGCTTGAAGTTTAGACATTCTTCTGGCAGCTGTACTAGCAATTAAGAAAATAGTTTTCCTAGTCAAAACTTTTAGCTCAGACTTAGCCAAAGGTTCAAAGGGAGGTTGAGTCAAGGTCTGAAGAAAAATATTTAAATCTCATGGAAGAGGAGGATCCTTTAAAGGAGATCTTAAGTAAATAGGTTCCTCTTAGAAAGGCTTTGCAAAGCTTGGAGGAAGCTAAGGTGGAATTATATGATCCAACATGAAAGGTGGAAATGGAATTGTACTCTGACAATTGATGACTAGCATCCTAAGGCTGCCCCGTCTCTAGAATAGACTTCCAATACATGTCAGAGTACTTCACTGACCCTCTTCAAGCGCAACCTTGATGAGTGGATGGGAAACCACAAATTTGTCCCAGGGGTTCAACCTTTGTCCCTCACTGACAGGGGTAACAGGTGTGACTGAGGTTTCTTTTTTGGAGATAAACTCTTGGCTAGGCTTGTAAGGACCCCAGGGCCATTAGCCTAGTAACCTTCTCCTATGATCCTATGATCCTATGATTGAAAATTGTAGCTAAAAAGTCAAGGACATTTAAAATTGGTACTGAAAAGGAATCTAAATTGTTGTCATGGGTCCAAAATCAAATCTTTTCCATTTACTCTTGTAAATCTGTCTAGTGTAAAGTTTGTGGGAAAATAATAAAATGTGATGGATGGGAGAGGAGATCCTGGGCTGTCTAGCTATCAACAGAACTGGGGAAACCATGCAGTCAACTTAGTCTTTGAGTCATGCCGGTCAGATGAAACAGGATGTCTGGAGTTGCATCCAGAATCCATGGTTGATGTAGAAGATGAGGCCAGAGGAAGGGAAACCAAATCTGATGAGCCCAGTAAAGGGCAATGAGAAAAACCCTGCTCTTCAAACAAGATGTTTTCTGTAAAACTTTTGGAATGAGTAGTAATGGGAGATAAACATAAAGGAGACCAAGGAGCCAAGTGTGAAGAAGAACATCTCTTTGTGACTCCCCCAGTGTGGGGATCAGGGCAAAGAACCTGCTGCACTTGTTGTTGAGGGGAGATCCGAAAAGATCACAGCATGGTTGACCCCATTGACAGAAAATGATCTCTGCCACATTCACAATGAGAGACCACTCATGAGGCATCAGAATGGACCTGCTTAACTTGTCTGCAATCATGATGGATTTCCCTGGATGTGCATTGCTATCAGAAAGAGATTGGAAGAGATCACCTATTGCCATACTTTCATAGCTTCAACAAAGAGGGTAAAATCTGGTTCCTCCTTATTTGTTAGTGTACCAAACACTGACATATTGCCCATCTGAATACCAGTAGTCCCGGTTGAGAAAGTGTCATGGAAGGCCTGTAATGCTAGGAGGACAACTCTTACCTCCAGGACATTGATATGCATTTTAGCGGGGTACATATGCCTTGGGCTGTCCTTCCCAAGAAGTGCCTCCCCACCCAAACTGGAAGGCATCCATGGTCACTGTGGCTTTGGGTTGAGGGGAAAAAAAGGACAGCCTCTGTGTATTTGATTGGAGTGAATCCAGCAGAGAAGGTAATTCTTGCAAGCTTGGGTTATTTTGACTGGCCTGGATAATGGGTTTTGAAGAACATACCAGTGAGTTGCTAGTGTCCATTGAAGGATTCTCATATGGAACCTGGTTAGTGGTACAAGAGTGATAGCCCCCACCATGGATCCCAAGGCTTGGAGTATCAGATGTGCTGAAAGGGAAGAATTTTGAACAATATTTTTTTACCTGGAACTGAATAGTTTGTATACAAAAAAGAGGAAGGGAAGCTATTTTGGTGAATGTATTGAAATGAGCACCGATGAATTTTAAAGTCTCCATTGGAGTAAGCTGAGATTTACTGTAATTGATAGAAATTCCAAGACAGAAGCACAGCTGGAGTAAATAGTCCCTTGCTTGAATCAGTTGATGCCTGGTTGGAGCAGTTAGGAGCCAGTTGTCCAAATATGGAAACACTCAGAATCCCAGCAGTCTCAGGTGAGCTGCTACAACTGTCAGATATTTGGTGAACACCCTAGGGGCTGAGGTGAGATATGGCCCCAGCGGAATGGAGGAATGAGGTCTCTTAACTAATAATGACTGGCTCTCAGCAGAAAGCATAGATATTTTCTGGAGTGCTTGCTCATTTTGATATGATAGTACACATCTTGAAGATCTGTTGAGCACATCCAGTCATCCTTGTGCAGAAATGGCAGAATGGACTGGTGTGTGACCATCCAGAACTTTGTACACTGAACTAGTTGACTTAGCTTCCCTGATCCAAAATTGGTCTCATGTCTACTGTCTTTTTGGCACCAAAAATAATCCTGAATAAGTTATGGACCCTCTCTGGTCTGAGGGGACCTCTTGGATGGCTCTTTTCTTTAGCAGCTTTTTTATCTCTAGGGAAGTTGCTTCCCTCTGACTGGGTGGAACATTGGGGATCTTTTTTGGCACTGATGGTGGGGACTTGGAAAATGGTATGAAATAACTTCTGGATATTATCCTCTGCACCCATAAATCTTTTGTGATTACTAACCAGGCTCTCTAATGCAGGGGTAGATGACCCCCAGCTGCCTCCAGAGATAGACAATCAGGTCTCCATTCAAGAGCACTGATATTATCTGTCTGAGAAGGAATCTCTAGATCCTTGATTATGCAGACCACCTCTGCTGTAGGGATGACATCTTCCATTTGAGTCCACCACCACCCCCACCACTGGGAGAACTCTCTGCAAATCTATTTTGAAAGGGACCCTGGGATTCCTTGAACCACATCCTTCCACCACCTCATTGGTTTCTAGGGAAGGACCATTGAGGAGTAGAAAAATGTATGCCCACATGAGACAGGGTCTTCCCTTCTTGTTTGCACCTAGAGAGTGTATCTTTCATTTTAGAGCCAAACAATTAGGTTCCACCAAAGGGTGCATTGATAAAAGAAGATTTGAAAGGTTCTGCAAAATCACACAAGCATGGTTAGGCGTCTCCTAATGGAAATGACTGAACCCACTGCCCATGAGGTACCTTCAGCAGCATGAGAGATCAACCTCATGGATGAATTGGAAATAGATTAAATGGTAGTCAGTTGTGTGGAAATGGTATTCCCTTCCTCAAAAGATATGGACCCAGAAAGAGATCTGGTAAGCTCCTTGATCAAATCCATTTGAAGTGTCATAAAATGTGCCAACTACTTCAGTGACCTCAACGCAAAGGTCGCTGATGCATAGACACACCTCCCAAATCTGTCCAGTGCCCCCTGCAAGGCAGGTGGACTGAGGAACTCTCTTCTTCTAGTTCCTTCTCCGTGGCTGCTGCAACAACCATGGCATCAATGGGAACTCCTTTACTCCAGTGTGGATTGTTTTTTGGAGGTGCAAGGATTTTGTCTGGTCTCTTGGGTATATGGCCAATGGTGTCCCATTCCTTCCATGACTGCCAAGAGACCAAATCTATAAGTTCATCAACAGGCAGAATGACCCAGGAGGTAGATGGGCCTGACCAAAAAGCCTCCAGAAACACTGATTCCTCTTGGGAAGGGTTATCAGAGGACCAACCACCCTGTTTAAAGAGTTCCAAGATGTCTCCAAAGGAGACATCATCATCAGGTGGTGATCTGGGGACCTTTCTCCTTTATCAAAATCAGTGTCTTCAGTGACTGACTATTGTGTGAAGTCTAAGTACCTCCTCTTGCACATTCTTTTCTGAGGGACCTCCTCAGTGGGGTGATCTGGGGGGTGTTGGAAGAGATAACGATACCATGATGGATGGATTGTAGACTGGCTTGGGCTGGCTGCCCTGGTGGAATGGATGAAAGAGGCTCTGTATGCAAAATCAAATGAGACAAGGAATTCTGATCTGAGGAAGACAGAGTTGTCTGATCTCCAGGCATAAAGAACACTCTCTCTACTACCTCAAAAGCAGAATGCCTAGGGGAAGCAGAAACTGACAGATCCAACAAAGGACCTTCATGGACCATTGGGTCCAGTCATACCGTAGGCAACCCACTCAAGGAGGCAGTAAGAACTAAGCTATCTAATGCTGATGCTCCAAGGGAAAGAGACAGCTATGACAATTTCAGAGTGGACTCCAACACCCTGGAGCTGGCACTGATGCTTCGGCTCCGAGAGTTGTCCAGCTCCAAGGTACTCAGTGACACACCACTCAAAGAAGCCTTCAGATTTGGACACCATGATCTTCATATCCGAGGAAGACGTCACCAAGGCTTTCAGATCCAATGGCTCCAAATCCTAAATATGGATCAGAGAAGGAAATATAATAAGTGGTGTGGCTCTATGGAGGCTCTCAGAACCCAATGTTGTCAGGGCCAACTGAACTCCCATTTGAATTTGCATCCTGAGGAACTTCCTCATCATCCTATCCACATCTGTCTTGGACAGTCTCCTGGACAATCAAAGAGAGGAAGCCATTACAGAAGGCCTGGAATGATGCTGAGATGACTGTTCAAGGAGCAGTGAAGGCAGTCTAAAAGTAACAGGCTCCAAGAGTAAAATTGGAGAATGGATCTGAGATCTTTCTGGTCTTGGTTTCAGTTCCAAAACAGTCAGATCCAACTTTCTTGAAAGTTTCACTGGTGGCTCCAAAGAAGGAGCTAAATTTGATGCCAAAGTAGAAGGGCTATCTGGGGATCTCTTACATATATCCTTGGTAACAGAGTTGCTCATCTTGTCTTGTTCCTTGGGGGTTTGAGCCCCAGCAACCATTGAAGAATGCTTAGAAGGGATAAGACCCCTAAGTATCAGCTTGTTCTTTGTATCAATTAAGGCTCATAAGTTGAAGCCTTTACAGATTTCACTGTCAACATCCAGGTGTTAGGACCTAGGCAATATACACATTCTGTATGGGTGTCCGAATTGGGAATTTTGTGCCCACACACCACACATTTTTTTAAACCTGACAGTTTGTCCAACATATTGGAAAGTTACGGCAAAAGGCAGAAACAATAAAATTCTTTACCAGGAAATACTAAACAATAAAAAAGAGGATCTTTTCTAAGGGGTATGAAAAAAGAAGAGAGAGGAAAGAAGAGAAAGAATTACCAACAATGGTAAGAGAGGTACTACAAACAGTACAAGAAGAAAGGACCACCAGCAATGATATTAAACTGTACTGAGGGAGTATGAGAAAAAGGGACAAATATATTAAACTAGAAGGGGAAGGGAGGACAGGGAAATAACTATCAAGAAAATAGGAGGTAAATAAGGATAAACTCACTGAAATCAGATGGTTCATGAAAAAAATAACATCCAAAGCTTGAGAGCTTGCAATCTACATTTGTTCACAATGATGGCAAATGAGATCTGAGGAATGTTAGGTTGGTGGAGTACTATGGATAATGGTGCTCTAGACTTCAAGTATTCTATGATCTGGAAGAAGCAGCTGAGTCAGATGGGAGGGTTGGATCTGAACCCAGCTGTTGAGGAATGATTGAAAATTACATCACCTCTTACCTTTCATAGGTAAATTTACTAAGAAGGAAAAAAATAGAAACTCAAGTTATGGAATATTTGCGAAGTGAAAGATTAAGTGTCGAAAGTCTAACACAGGTTATATAGCATGATGGAACAACTAGTCCCCAAAGTAAGAAGAAACAAGATGAGCAGGAGATATCTGAAGAAGAAATATGGACATGGGAAAGAAAAAGAGATTTAATATGGTGCAATATTTATGCAAAGGAGAAAGCAAAACTAATCAATGCAAAAAGAGCAGCACCAAAGATACTTGAAGAAAAATACAGGCAAAGACAGCCAGAGATGGAAAATCTTACATTACAAAAAATAAGAAAACAAAGAGAAAAAGTAGAAAAGAGAATTAGTAATGGAGAAGTTAAAGACCTAGAAACTGAGGCTATGGATTACCTGCAAAGTGAAGGATTTAGTGCAGAAAATTTACCTCAGATAACAACACAACAGGATAAAGCAATGAACATCCAAATTAAGGAGAAACCAGTGGAGAGAGAGAAGCATCTAATCAGTTGACATATGAAGATACTTTGGAGCCCCCCTTAGGGAAACAGTACATTCAGTTGGAGCTATACAGCAAGGGAAAGAACAGGAAATTGTGGCAACTCTGACACAGTCAATGTCATGGAGTGATAGACCAGTGAGTTCCCATATGAAAGAGCAATGGAAAACACAGGGTAAAACTGAAGAGAACGTGGCACGGGAAGATGCTCTGGAACTTTCTATAGAATGCCCACAGGAAGTGGAGAACAAAGACTGTGCCCTCAGTTTAGAAAAGAATAATCTAAGAGAAGAGTTGCTTGATTTAATAGAAATGGATAGACATAATAAGATCAATGAACGAAATAGATTGCAGAAGGTCAATAAAACCCCAAAAGTTAGACGTTTGATAAAACAAATTAATGCAGTAATTAGGACTGTCCATAGAGATCCATGTGATATAACAGAAGTAAATAGGACACATTACTGTGCAGCCAAGTTAATAACAGATAAAGTCCTACCTCAAGAACACAGGGTGGTAAGGGAAACGACGGGAAGAAATTGAATGTCATCGTGGAAGTATCAAACAGAGAAAACTATAAAGCGATTAAGACAAGAAGTGTCACAGTTAGAGGAGTATAGAAGAGGGAATAGATCAACAAAAATACTCGGAAAGCTAGACATGATAAAAGCAACATGCAATATTATAATGGATCAGGATTTATCATGCAAATAATAAACTAAAAATATCAGCACAGGCAGAAAAAAATAGAAGATACATGAATAAATATAAAGTACAAAATAATCTATTTATTGATGACCCAAAAAAGTTTTATAGAGAATTTGGAAATAAGGTAAAAGGAATTGAAAGACCACTAAACAATAAAGAAATAGATACATTTTGGAGAAATATTTATGAAGATCCTGTGGAACATAAGGATGCTAAATGGATAGAAGTAAAAGAAAGAATAAGAAGTTCAAATGTACAGCATACAAAATGGGATGAAGTAACAGCCAGATAGATTGAAACAAAGTTAAGAAAAGTCTCTAGTTGGAAAAGCTTATGCCCATATGCAGTACCTAACTTCTGACTAAAAGGATTAACATCTTTGCACAAAGATTTAGCCATGAGTAAGAACTATTTATACGTACACACCAAACAGACACAAGCCTGGCTAACAACAGGAAAAACAATGCTTCTACTTAAGAGTGAACCTGCAAGGTACCCTAAAAACTGTAGCTCGATAACTTGCCTTCCGACAATGTATAAATTATGCACTGGAATTGATGCCCACAGAGTTTATAGTCATTTAGAAGAAAACTCAATTATGGCAAGAGAACAAAAGGGTAGTAAAAGAAAGTCATATGGAACAAAGGATCATTTACTGTTAAATAAAGTCATAGTGGAGAACTGTAAAAAGGGGAAGAATCTATGTATGGCATGGATAAACTACAAAAAAGCATTTGACAGTATCCCACATTCATTGATAAAAGAGTTCTTAAAAATGTATAAGATACACCATACACTGATAAACTACATCACAGTGACCATGAAACAGTGGCAAACCACTTTGCAGTTAAACCATGATAAAGGACAAATTATTATTCCAGGGATAAAAATTCAAAGGTGGATATTCCAGGGTGACTGTATGTCACCACTGCTGTTTTGCCTTGCCCTTAACCCATTAAGATATCTGCTTAACAAATTAGGTCATGGCTATAGTTTGGCTCCCAGAAAGCAACAAATTGTAAAGACTTTGCACCGTCTCTTTCTAGATTATTTAAAACTGTATAGCTCATCAGATGAGGAACTGAAAGCACAACTGCAAGTAGTCAAAACTTTTTCAGATGATATAAGAATGTCATTTGGTCTTGATAAATATGCAAAAGCAACCTTTAAAGCAGGAAAGCTGCAGCACCAAGAAAACATCAGTTTGGAACAAGAATGTGATATAAAAGAACTTGAGCAACATGGAGTGTATAAATGTTTGGGAACTGATGGAGGATCAATAATAAAACTTCAACAAATGCGAATAAAAATTAGTAAGGAATATTTTAGAAGACTTAAATTAATCCTGAAAACAGTGTTGACAAAGTTCAAGCTATAAACCAATTTACTCTTCCTGTCCTAACTTACAGTTTTGGAGTGACTGACTGGCTCCAAAGGATAGATTAGACAGGAAAACAAGAAGGATGCTTCATTCTCATCAAGTAATTTATAAAACTCACTGCATACCAAGATTATATATTCCCTGTTCTGAAGGAGGTATGGGCCTCCTTGAAATGGATTGCACGTATCGATCTGCAGTCGTGTGACAGCATACATATCTGCTGAAACATGAGGAGAATAAATCTAAGATAACTTCCCTGCTTAGTCTAGCAGAAGCATTTCAGCATCAAGTAGGAATGGAAATCAAACAAGAAGTAGATAAAAATCAGGCAGCAACTGAATGCACTAAAAAAACAAAAGAAAGAATATAAGGTGAAGAATCAGGTGAGAAAGCAAGAAATGTGGAAAATGAATAAATGTAATTGCAAGTATAGAAAACTCCAGGAACAACATCATGTTGATCAGGATCAAACACAGGAATGGTTAAGGAGAGGTGAATTCAAAGCAAAAGATGAATGGTTAATACTGGCGGCCCATGATAGCGGACTACGTACATATTGGTTTACAAAAATTGAACATGTGGGTGAAACAGACAAATGTAGGTTTTGTAAAACTGATCTGGAAACAATTGCGCACCTTGTTGCTGGTTATGACATACTAATGGCAGAAGGACTGTATACTGAAAGGCATAATAATGTGGCAATATTGTTGCACTGGGGATTGTGCAATCATTATAATATTGAAATAGCTGAAACATGATCCACAAAGCATCATAAAAAGTGATGAAGTTTATGGCACATGGGATCACATATTACCAACAGTTCAAAAGATAGATGTGAGAAAGCCAGATATAATGGTCCATGAAAGGAAGACAAAAGTAGCATTGATCATTGAAATCACTATACCCAGTGTCTTGCGTACAGGCAGGCACAAAGTTATAAAACATCAGGATTTGCAGGCAGAAACAAGAGTAATGTGGAAGAAAGATACCCAGACAGTTCCAGTAGTAGAAGGAGCAATGGCCCTTATAAAAAAGAATCTACAATTGTATTTAGATATGTTACCAATACATGTAACTCCGTATGAATTGCAGGAGTCGTCATTGCTGGGCACATTGTGGGTGCTGTGGATAGCACTTCTGACTAACATCAAAGATTGAAACAATACTTATTTCATGAACTTTAATCATAGTTTGACTTAGAAATGGGATCCATTCCCACCATGGTGTTAGAAACCCCAAAGACTTGAAGAAATTAAAAAAGATGGCATGTATACAACTTCATTCCCATCTTATAACTCATGACCTCTTACATCCATGCTAGAATGTTGTTTAGCTTTAAATTGAAACACAGCAAGAAATCATTGCTTATATTTAAGTTTGGTCGTCTTTGATCTCTCAGCAGCATTTAACACTGTGATTCATAGTACCTCAGGTGGTCTGCCTCTTACCTCTATGTTCACATGCAATGAGGTATTTCAAGTGTAAATCTTCCAATAACCATTGGATGACAAGCAGTGTGCTGCAGGGTTTAATCTTAGCTCCACTGCTGTTCCCAGTGTACACTCTGCCATTGAAACAGGCCACTCAGTAGCCTCCTGTGTTGGTGATATTTATTTGTACTGCTTCTGTCCACCAGGAGCATTTGTTTAAGTTTACTGTCTTTGAAGCTTGCCTAAATGTGATTGTCATTGAATGTGCTCTTGTAGTTATCTTAAACTAAATCCAAGAAAGAGAGAGGCATTGCTTGTGTATGCCACTGCTCTTCCACACTAACTCCTTTTCTCTCCATTTATAAACTGGGGTTTGTGCCACATGTGGAGTCTCTATATTTGATGCTCGAAAATACGCTAACTTTGAAGGTTCAATTATCTGAAATCATGCAACAATCTTGTGCATACAACATTGAAATTATAGTAGTATAAGATCCAAACAGGAGTCACCACTGGAGACAAACCAATATACGTAAATCTTCTTTATTGAGATAAAAGAACACAAGCGCTTTCACGTAGTTTAACTACGCTTCTTCAGGTGTATGTAAACAGTAAAAATCAAAGTTCTTATATATCAGATATTTTGGCGGGCAAAATAACAATTAAGCAATAATGGCCTCTACCTAATTCATTAATCAAATACTGGAGAAGCAAAAAACAAACCAAAAAGAAAACAAAAATGCAGAAAGGTAGCAGTCTGGCGGTACAAATCCACGAAATGTGAAGAGGTTTGAACGCAAAATTAATTTAATAAAGTAGCATTTTCGCTGCTTGAAAAATCCGCAGCTTCTACAGAAAAACTTAAAAACAAGCAGTGAAACTTTTTTTAAAAAGGTTTAGAGGAAGTGTTAAAATTACATCACTTCCTGTTGAGAACCTCATGACAACACGCTCATACTAAGAAGTTACTAAAAGCGCTCCAAAACATTAAACGGGCGCAAAGTTAGTTTAATAAAATACCATCTGCAGCTTCTTCACAAAAAACTCCATTGAAATAAAAAAACAAAACTTTTTTTAAAAGTTTAGAGGAAGTGTGGGAAGTATATCACTTCCTGTTGGAATCCTAATGGCAACACGCTCATACAAAAACATTGCTAGATGAGCTCCAAGGATTAAAATGTGTAAGAAATGACTAAATATTATAAAACATGAACCAATACTAAATAAAATGGCAAGTTTGAAGCAAAAGGTAAAAAGACCCTCCCACCCCCCTTCACACCCCCACCCCACCACACCCCCTTCCCCGTCACCACAACCCCCCCCTTCCCTCCCCTTTCCCCTTTCTCTCCCCTCTCCCTCTCCCCACACCCCCATACCCCACCCCCACCCTCCCTTCCTCCCCCCCTGTACTTCCATCCCCCTTTTTTTTTTTTTTTTTCACTTTTTATCTCTTTTTACCTCTTGCTTCAAACTTGCCATTTTATTTAGTATTGGTTCATGTTTTATAATATTTAGTCATTTCTTACACATTTTAATCCTTGGAGCTCATCTAGCAATGTTTTTGTATGAGCGTGTTGCCATTAGGATTCCAACAGGAAGTGATGTACTTCCCACACTTCCTCTAAACTTTTAAAAAAAGTTTTGTTTTTTTATTTCAATGGAGTTTTTTGTGAAGAAGCTGCAGATGGTATTTTATTAAACTAACTTTGCGCCCGTTTAATGTTTTGGAGCGCTTTTAGTAACTTCTTAGTATGAGCGTGTTGTCATGAGGTTCTCAACAGGAAGTGATGTAATTTTAACACTTCCTCTAAACCTTTTTAAAAAAAGTTTTTTCACTGCTTGTTTTTAAGTTTTTCTGAAGAAGCTGCAGATTTTTCAAGCAGCGAAAACGCTACTTTATTAAATTAATTTTGCGTTCAAACCTCTTCACATTTCATGGATTTGTATCGCCAGACTGCTACCTTTCTGCATTTTTGTTTTCTTTTTGTTTTCTTTTTAATTCATTAATCATGTAAGAATTTCATTTGTTAAAGGAACAGTATATGCACAGCCATTAGAAAACCGCTACTGATATCAAAAACGCTAAATGCTTTAATAAATGCTGTCATTATAACACAACATTAACATAAAGAATTCCCTGCTATCATAAAACTGTCATGAAGAAACTCCATAGTCACACTAATATGAAAACATAAGATCGAGTGCCGATCCAAAATAAAACACATTTAAAATACTTAGAATGTCAGAATTTGAGACAAAGCTCAAGCCATGATAAACAGAGAAGACTTATAGGGAGCATCAAGAGTATGTTACAAAAACAAAAACATCATACCTATTCTAATTTGAATTCTTAAAAGTCCTGCATCCAAAGGAACATCGGCTGAACTGCTTCAGTATTCATACTACCTAAGGTCCTATATGAAGAAAGTAGTAGTTACGTATCAAAACATGTTAAAATATATGAAAATATGTTAAAATGATATAAATCCGTACAAGGAAAGAAAAATCACTTTGCATAAATCTAGTTATTTAGTTCTTCATCAACCTGATAAGGTGTAAAAATTAGATTTAAGCAGGTGATGAATAGTAAATTAAAAAAACTAATAACAATAGCCAGGCACGCTTACCAGGGAAACAAAATAACACTTGTCAGGAGAAAGATAGTCTATGACGTAAGTAACAAGAAATCCGTCAGTCAAAATGAACTAATCAATGTTTCACGGCATTTATTGCAGTACTTGCCTAAAAATGTATTCGCAGCAAAGATTGCCATGAAGGACATTGTCACAAAGTGCAATCAAGACAAAAGCACGTCAAAAATCATTCCAATAATACACCGTAAAACCAAACATGCTATAGACCGGACTTCAGGAAGGAGTCCGCTATAGAAGGCAGCAAATGCAGAAAGATGAACGCTGCATGGCTGCCATAGATATTATATGGGATATTTGTTAATATTAATGCCTACTGATATGAAATTAACAAAATATATGTATCTCATGATGAAACACAAAACTAAAATTAAAAAACTATTCCAATGGAACCAAAATAAAATGTTGATATTATTATGGAACACGGTATATAAAAAAAAAAAATCGCTTATACTGCTACCAGAGTCACAAATACTGTTGCCAATAGGTATAATTTGCAGCCTATAGCATATAGTGATCATCTAAAAAGACGCTTAATAATAAAAGAAACATAAAAGAAACATATATTATATTGTATGAATTATTGCCCAAAATCTTAAATAAAAAATGTTATTAGAAAAAAGTTATTAAAAAATCTAACAAAGGAAGTATATACAGGCCAGAATTTCTATATTTGCACTTGTATGGAGGAATTTCTAACAGATTTAAAATTAAAATAATACATATGGTATATGTTAAGCATCAAAGGCACCTTATAAATGTGTATAATAATCAAAAAAGGGGCATATAAAAGCCATATCCAAGATCACAAAAAAGCACGTACTCAATACGCCAGGAACTACGGGGAGAAGGAAGGTCGACCAAACAGGTCATAAAAAGAGGAACAATACCCATGAGCTAAAAATCACAACAAGTGACATGTCGATCTATATCCTAATACAATCTAATTTAAAATTATAACTTTCTACTATTCAGAATGGGTTTAATGGATGCAGACTGATTGATGCCTGGATAAATGTGAGCTTTCAGGGTAAAAATCCAGTTGAGTTCTTTAATGGCTAACTGATTGATGTTGTCACCTTCTCTATGGTTAAAAGCCATTAATTCCAAGACCTTAAAACTAAATGTATGAGTTTTGAATTCATTGATATGCTTAGCTAGAGCATTGCAATCATGACCTTTCTTGATGTCATAACAGTGATTATAAATTCTATCGCGAAGTCTCCTCTTAGTAAGGCCAACATAAAACACTTCACATTTGTCACAGGTAGCTAAGTAGATTAAATTAACACTGTTACAATCACTATGAAACTTGGGTATAAAAGTAAAAAACCCTTCCGGATGTTGAAAGGTAACAGCCTTAGAAATAAAGGGACACATATGACAGTGCCCGCATGGAAATGTGCCATGTGGTTCTTCCGCTACATTATTATTAGGAAAAAATCTTTTCTAAACAAAGTAACTGTTTTAAATTGTTACATGTCTTGTAACTAAATCTGGGATAATCACCCACTATTTTTCTGGTAAAGGCATCAGCAATTAAAACATTCCAATTCCTGCTGATGATTTTGTTAAGACTGACAATATCACTGGTGTATTTAGTGACGTAACTCAACTTGTCAGTGAATTTATCATTGTTCCTTATGTGGGGTTTTGGAATGCTCCTAGTACAGTCATCCAGATTATGAGTAGCATTCATTTTCCTTATAATTTCCTGCCTACATTCTGTAATTAATTTAGAGGGGTACCCTCTTTCTCTGAACAAAGCTTCCAAATTATTGAGTTCTAAGTGTAAGTTAGTTTTGTCACTGCATATTTTATATATCCTATACATTTGGCTTAATATAATACCCTTAAAAGTAAATCTAGGGTGCATGCTTTCATAGCGAAGTAGCGTGTTCCTCCAAGTAGGTTTCCTGTACAATGAAGTAACTATTTTATTCCCCACAAGGTCCAATGTTAAATCTAAATAATGTATCTGATGACAAGATGTCTCTACTGTAAACCTTAAAAAAGACGTTGTAGTATTTAGTTCTTTAATGAAGTTGGTACACTCCGATTGTGTGCCTTCCCATATGAAAAGAACATCATCCACAAATCTCTTGTACATCCTAATTCTGCTGAATGCCATTTGCTGGAACAAGCAGTTACGCTCCCAGTGATAAACTACAAGGTTAGCGTAGCTGTTAGCACAGGGGGTGCCCATGGCAACCCCCCATTTTTGCAGATAAAGGTGATCATTATACAGAAAGACATTGTTGTTGAGTATTAATTCTAATAAACAGTTAATAAGAATTTGTCTATTATTACTATAGTCAGACTGAGCAACTAAGATCTCTCTGATGGCTTGAAGCCCTATGTCATTGGGAATGCAGGTAAAAAGATTTTTGATATCCATAGTGACTAAAAGTAAATCTTTGTCCATATTATCTAAGTCAAATTCACTGAAAAACTCAACCAATTGGTATGAGTCCCTAAGGATATGAGGGACGTTATCTACCAAAGGTCTAAGTAACCTTTCGACAAATGAAGAGATGGTGGAGGTTATCCAACGTTCGCTGGAAACTATGGGTCTCATTGGTACTGGATTAATGCCTTTGTGTATCTTAGGTAGGCCTTTAATTATGGGGATTGTAGGGAATTCTATGAAAAAATATTCATAGAGTTCACAACTTATCTGACCACACATCAAAAGGTCATATAAGTCAGTTTGTACCATTTTAATAATTCTCTTAACTCTCTCCGGAGAGACCAGTTCATAGACTGTGTCATCCATTAGAAGACTATGCATGTTATTATTATAGTCTAAAGAGTTCATAATGACCACAGCCCCACCCTTGTCAGCTGGCTTAATGGTAATGTGGACATTGCTTTTTAAAGCATGAATGGACTCTTGTTCAGCTTTGGTGACATTAAAAAAGCTGCATCTTTTCTTGTTCAAAGCAAACCATTCATAAAAGTCATTCTCACACATCTTCAGAAAGCTTTCCACATTGTGTGGCATAAAGGGTATAAAACTGCTTTTGGTTCTAAAAAAATGTTTCAAGGTTTGAGTATCTAAGACATTCTTGTTTTTAAATAAAATCTTCAAAGAGACATTTCGGCAAAATAATCTCAAATCAATTAAGACCTCATTCAAAAAACTAGTTTGAGAGGGGATAAAATTAAGACCTTTGTCTAATAAGGAAATGTCTGTCTCAGATAAAACATAATCAGAAACATTATACACTAAAGAGTTCAGTTTCTTTGTTTCCTTGTGTTTGCATACTTTTCTTCGGATCCCTTTCTTTTCCTGGGCCCCCTGCTGTTTGATCGGCCTCTCCATCCAGGTTGTTGCTTGACTGGAAATGGTAAAAAACAATTAGTAGCAGGGGCTGTGTCCTTAGGTTTAGCACCTGCTAGAAGAAAAGCTTTAGCTGCCTGTTGATTGGGGGGAGGGGTATCACTAGCAATACTTGCATCTTCAATAGGTTTGAAAACAAGATTATTAGGTATCAGTTCCATGTTACCCATTATACTAGTTGTAGATGAGGAGGAAGGAACTATATCAGTGCCAATATTAGAAGTTCCTTGTGAAGAAGAAAAAGAACTGGAGACATAAGGCTGTTTATCAGCATTAGAGTCTATTCGTGTAGATACATTCTCGATCCTAGGCCATAAGAAAACTTGACCAAGGGCAAAATCTTTAGCATCCCTTACAAGTTTTTTGTGCTTCACTTGTTTCAGTCTTTCACTAAAAGACTGAACTTGAATCAATACATTGTCCAACCTTTTAACAAAATATTCCGTCTTGAAGCGTTCTGAAATAACTTTGTACTGTGAATCTATTTTATTCCTTAAGTCAGTTTCAAGAGGTACAAAATATTCTAAAAGGAGGTTAATGTAGCTAAAAACAAGTTGTATGTTCAAGTCTTGCCATTTTCTCAATAAAGTGGGATGGCTGTCCCCATAAGAGGGCATACAAAAGATACGCATACCTCTAGGCACTATTTTAAAATGTATACATGCCTCTAGGTGCAATCTCTGCCATGCATATCTTTGTAGTTGATATAAATCATCCTGGAACAATTTACAGAGTCTATTAAATTCATTAATGCTCTCACCGTTAGGAGTCTGTGGTAAGATGGTGGCTTGATTAGTCAACTCCAGAGTCAATAAAGGATTTTCAGTACAATGCTTGAGAGAATCCCAAGTAGATGAAAAAGTTGTCCTCGTCTCTGGATTGAAGTCCAATTCAATGTTAATCTGCTCCATTAGTCAAACCTGCAAACAGCAACAAGCAACGAGAAAAAAACCCCAAAAAAACTGTTGCAGGAAAGTAAAGACTCCTCGTGGAAAAACGTGGAACAAATAGTAGTAAAAGATACAAACAGGAGTCACCACAGGAGACGAACCAATATATGTAAATCTTCTTTATTGAGATAAAAGAACACAAGCGCTTTCACGTAGTTAAACTACGCTTCTTCAGGTGTATTTAAACAGTAAAAACAAGGTTCTTATATATCAAACATTTTGGCGGGCAAAATAACAATTAAGCAATAATGGCCTCTACCTAATTCATTAATCATGTTAAGATTTCATTTGTTAAAGGAACAGTATATACACAGCCATTAAAAACCGCTACTGATATCAAAAAAGTTAAATACTTTAATGAATGCTGTCGTTATAACACAGAATTAACATAAAAAATTCCCTGTTATCATAAAACTGTCATGAAGAATCTCCGTAGTCACACTAACATGAGAACATAAGATCGTATGCCGATCCAAAATAAAACACATATAAAATGCTTAAAATATCAGAATTTGAGACAAAGCTCAAGCCATGATAAACAGAGAAGACTTATAGGGAGCATCAAGAGTATGTTACAAAAACAAAAACATCATACCTATTCTAATTTGAATTCTTAAAAGTCCTGCATCCAAAGGAACATCGGCTGAACTGCTTCAGTATTCATACTACCTAAGGTCCTATATGAAGAAAGTAGTAGTTACGTATCAAAACATGTTAAAATATATGAAAATATGTTAAAATGATATAAATCCGTACAAGGAAAGAAAAATCACTTTGCATAAATCTAGTTATTTAGTCCTTCATCAACCTGATAAGGTGTAAAAATTAGATTTAAGCAGGTGATGAATAGTAAATTAAAAAACTAATAACAATAGCCAGGCACGCTTACCAGGGAAACAAAATAAAATAACACTAGTCAGGAGAAAGATAGTCTATGACGTAAGTAACAAGAAATTATGTTCGAAATTCCAAAAAAAAAATCTCTGTTAAGCACCTTTCTGAGATTAAAAAAAGAAGTTATGTCTTACTATAACGTTCCATCTGAGTTGTTGATCTTCTTCCAGTCATCACTGATGAGTTTGGAACCGAGTCGGCCTTATACCAAGCTTTCGTGCACAAAAACTCTCGAGCTAAGCTTCTACCCATAATGCCCTTTACTCAGTTACCTCAGATCGAGTTTGCATGCAACATGAAATAAGTCAGAGGCCATCTCTGCACAGAAACCCTAAGACACCACAAAGACCCAGAAGATCCGCCAGGAACCTTTGGAGGGGGTCGGTGGGAGGGTGTGATGACTGGAAGAAGATCAACAACTCAGATGGAACATTATGGTAAGACATAACTTCTTTATCTAAAGTTGTTAATCTTCTTCCTATTCATCACTGATGGGACCAAGTCCCCAGCTACTTGGAGAACCTGGGTGGCCCTTACGGAAGAACATTCCTGAGAACCATTGAACCAACGGCCGCTCTTCCCCTGGAGATCAGATCCAATTTGTAATGTTTGATAAAAGTGTGGGGCTTAGCCCAAATGGCAGCTGCACAAATGTCATCCATGGAGGCCCTAGAGTGGAAAGCAACAGATGCTGCAATAGCCCTAGTTCAGTGAGCTTTGATTTGGCCAGACTTAGATCCCTCCGTAAGTGAATATGTGAAGGCAATGCAATCCCTGAGCCATTTAGACAAAGTAACTTTTGATACTGCGCCTCCCATTCTAGGACCCACAAAGGAGATGAAAAGCTGGTCTGACTTGCGAAAGGATTTAGTTCTGTCCAGATAGAAATGTAATTGTCTATGAACATCCAATGAATGTAAGCAGTATTCTCCCTTGTTAGAGTAATTTGGGGAAGAACACAGGGAGCTCAATGGATTGGTTAATCAAAAAGTCAGAAACCACTTTGGGGAGAAAGGATGGGTTAGTATGAAGTGATACTCTGTCCTTATGAAAGATCAGATAAGGGCTATTCATACATAGAAATCCATCTGGCTGAGGTTATAGCCACCAGAAATAAGGATTTCCATAACAGGAATTTTAGATTACATGTCGCAGCCGGCTCAAAAGGTGACAGAGAAAGAGACTGCAGAACCCAGGACAGATTCCATTCCTCCACTAGCTGCCTGATGGGAGGCCTGCTGTGGAAAATACCCTTGAGGAAAGTCTTGCAAAGGAGAGAGGAAATAAGCGGAACTCCATCTGACCCATTATGGAAGTTAGAAACAGCTGCTAGATGGACTCGAATGGTCGAAGCTGATGCCCCATTGTCGAGCAGTTCAGCCAGGTAATGAAGAATAGTGGCTACGGGGGCTGAGAATGGGTCTAGCTTCTGATTATGTGACCAAACAGAGAATCTTTTCCATTTGTCCCTGTAAAGTTTCCTGGTGATGGTTTATGAGAGGCCAAGATAATATCACGTGCGGGTGAAGAGAGGGTTTCCTGCCTGGCAAGTAACAGAAGTGGAGAAACCAAGCTGTCAGCTTCAGAGTGGAGAGGTTTGGGGGAGTCAGCCCTTGTGGGTGAGATATGAGGTCCTGACGAGTGTCTAGGATCCAAGGAGGTTGTAACAGATGAGGTCGGAGGAAGGGAAACCACACTTGTTGAGGCCAGAATGGGGCAATGAGGATCACTTTGCTTCTCAGCCGAATAGCTTTCCTTAGAACAAGGGGAATCAGAGGAATCGGAAGATAAGCATAAAGGAGACCCATGGGCCAATCGTGAATCAAAGCATCTTTCAGTGATTCCCCAAGAGGGGGAAAGAGGGCAAAGTAGCTGCTGCATTTTGTGTTTGAGGGAGAGGCAAAAATGTCGCAGTATGGCTGGCCCCAATGGCTGAATATTTCCGCCGCCACACTCTGGTTGAGAGACCACTTGTGAGGATGGAGAATGCATCTGCTCATCCTGTCCGCAATCACGCTGGAGCTCCCTGGGATATGCATTGCGATCAGAAACTAGTTGGAAGCTATCGCCCACTGCCAGATTCTCATGGCTTCGCGACATAGGGGGTAGGATTTGGTTCCTTCCTGTTTGTTTATGTACCAGACCATGGACATGTTGTCCGACTGGACAGCAATTGTTCCAGATGGAAAGAGTGGATGGAAAGCTTGCAACACCAATAGCACCGCTCTTAACTCCAGGACATTGATATGCAAGTTGACCTCTACATCGGACCACGTGCCTTGGATTGACTTTCCCTGGAAATGGCCCCCACACCCCATCAGGGAGGCATCCGTAGTCACCGTGGTGCTGGGTTGGGGAGCCTGGAAGGGGCTACATGAAAGATTTTCATCTGTACTCATCCACCAGAGATGATCTTGTTTGCAAGTGTTGGTGATGAGAATCTGTAAGTTCAGGGGGTGAAGATTGGGTATCCACTGGGCCTGAAGGAGCCATTGTAGTAATCTCATGTGTAGTCTGGCTAAGGGAACAATAGAGATGGCTGCAGCCATAGACCCCAAGGCTTGGAGAACTTCCCTTGCAGACACCTTTCTTTCACAGAGTATCACTTGAACCTGTGCTCTTAATCTCTGAAGCCTGTGAAGAGGAAGTGAGATCAGGCTTGACTGGGTGTTGAATACTGCTCCTATGAAATCCAATTGTTGTGAGGGTTGAAGGTTGGATTTCTCTCAATGTATGGTGATGCCCAGTGACTCTGCCAGAACCAGGGTGTAGCAGAGGGCCCTGACCAGTAGACACTTGGTGGGGGCAGAGAGGGGCTAATCGTCTAGGTATGGAAACACCTGGAATCCCTTAAGTCTCAGATGAGCTGTTACCATTGCAAGGCATTTCATGAACACTATAGGGGCCATCAAGAGACCGAAAGGCAGGGCTCTGAATTGGTAGTAATTGGCTCCCAACCAGAAGTGAAGGAGGCTCCTGGAGCACTTGTCCATCTTGATATGGTAATACGCATCCCGGAGATATAATGAGCACATCCACACACCCTCCCACAGAAAGGGAAAGATGGTTTGATTCGTGACCATGCGGAATTTGGTCTGAACTACTGATTTGTTTAGTTGGCTGAGATCCAGAATGGGCCTCCAGTCCCCTGTTTTCTTTGGCACCAAAAAGAATCTTGAGTAGAACCCTGATCCGCACTGATCTGGGGGACCTGTTGGATGGCTTGTTTTTGACATAGCTTGCATATTTCGGAAGCTGCCTCCTCCCTTTGACTGGGTGGAACATCGGGAAGGGATTTTGGAGGTCTTGGATAAGATATCAGGGGAATATGTTAGCCTCTGGTAATGATTCTCTGCACCCACTGATCGGTTGTAATAGAGAGCCAGGCAGCCTGGTGCAGAGAAAAATGCACCATGACTGCTTCCAGAGGAAAGAAATTGGGCAGCGTTTCAGGCGTGCCTGAGAAGGAATCTCTGGAGCCCTAGTTCCGGGGACCCCCTCTGCCCCAAAAAGGGCTTCTTCCATTATTGGAACCCCCTCTGCCTCTGGAGGAGTCCTCACCACGTGCATCATGGAAAGGACCTTGAGACTTCTTGTGCCACATTTTCCCATTCCTCTGATTCCTGGAGAAGGAATGCTGAGGTTTGGAAAAGTGTAGGCCAACAGCAGACAAGGTATTCCCATCTTGCTTGCACCTGGCTAATGTACTATGCACTGAACAGAGCTGATGGTTCGATATGAGTATTTATAAAGGAAGACTTTTAGGAGTCCGCGAGGTCACAAATGCGCATCCAGGTGTGGCATCTCATCTCATGACTACACCTGCACCCGCAGCTCTAGCCATTCCTTCGGTTGCATGTGACAGCAACCTTATGGATGAATTGGATATTGACTCTAGGGTGGCAAGTTGGGAAGCAACTTTATCTTGTGCTCCATCCAATACTTAGCCCACAAGGGTTCTGGAGAGTTCGGAGATAAGATCTCTCTGTAGCCTCGTAAAATGTGCCAAAAAGTTCAGAGACCTAACTGCAAAGGTCACTGATGCAAAAACTCACTTCCCTAACCTGTCCACTGCCCGGGACTCTATGTTGGGTGGGTGAACAGCAGGACTCCTTTTTCGTGGTTGCTGCCACCACCATAGCATCCACTGACAAACCTCTAGACCAATGGGATTGATCCTCTGGAGGGGACAGTACCTTGTCTGATCTCCTGGGGATGGTCTCAGCGGAGTCTGGGTTCTTCCATGCCTGCTGCATGATGAGCTTAACCAACTCATCGGTAGGGGGGGGGGTCACCCAAGAAGTAGATGGCCAAGAGTGAAAGGCCTGCAGGAATACGGATTCCTCCGAGGAAGGATTGGAGGGCTTCCAGTCACGCCTCTATTTCAAGATTTCCATGATGTCTCCAAAGGAGACATCATCAGTGGGTGACCATTGAGGATCCTTCCCCATCATCGTAGTCTGTATCTTCCATGAGGGACTCTTCTAGAGAGTCCATGCATTTCCTCTTACATGCCCATTTACAAGGGGGTTCTTTGGTGGGAGCATCCAAAGAAGACTCAGAAAAGGAAATACCCTGGACAGAGGTTTCCTGGGCCTTGTCTCTCAGAGTCCTGGGGGAGTGGCCTTTGACAGCTGAGGCTCAGAAGAAACTGGGGGGATATCTGATGCAGTAGGATTGCTAGAAGCAAACACCCTCTCCATCACCTGAAAAGTGGGCCCACCCGAAGAGGAGTGGGAGCCCGGAACTGGAGAAGATAATATCAAAAGCGGGGTCACACCCCGCTCCACACGGTCCACCCCTGGAGATGGAGCTTCAAGCAAACTCGGAGTGGTAGTCACCCTCTGATCCGAAGCCGAGACTGATAATACAGTCAGAACCAATACTGAAACTGGAAGTTTCACCCCCCAAGCATGAGATTGAGGGAGGGTGGGTTCCAACGGAACCGACACCCAAAGGGGCCTCCGGGCCTGAGAGACTGTCGCTGTCAGCGTCGAGGAAGGGAGGACCTCTAGAAAATGTCAGATATATGAGCCTTGGAACTGAGGGATCCAAGGGAGAAGAGTATGTAGGAGTCGCTGGAGTAATAGACCCAAAGCCTGGAGTGGGATAGGGTCTAGGCAAATTTGAAATTCCCCTGGCGGTCAGCAGCTGGTCAAAAAGGAGCACCACATCCAATTCTGCAAGGCTCCTGGTGGATCTTACCAATGCCCCTGAGGGGGAATCAGGCCAGTCCAAAAAGGGGCTGCAGGCTTGTCTGGCAAACGGTTACACAGACGATGAGTATCGGGTCCATGGTGTATCACAGAATGGCACCGATGATTCCAATTTAGAAACTGGCAACAACGGTATGGTTGGAGCCAAGAATGGGCTCGGAGCTGAAGTCACAACAGGGGTGGATGTCAAAAACGGCTCCAAAGTTGTTGTCGGAACCGACATCGGAGCAGAGGGGGGCAACAGTGCCGAGACAGACAAACTGATCAGAACCGACCTAGTAGATGGCACTGTAGTCATCGGTGCCAGGGTAGGTGCCGATGAGGCAACCTCTGTAAGCTTCGCTGGAGCCGAACTCGGAACTGATGTAGTTGGAGCTGAGGAGGCAGTACGGTGCTCAGCGGATGACTTTTGGGCCTTGTGCTTATGGCGTTTACCTCTGTCACCAGCCAGTGAAGAGGGGTCTGAGCGAGGACGTTTCATGTCCACAGAAAGAGGGGATGAGACCTCCATCACAGAAATACCCTCCGAAAAAGGCGATGTAAGCAGGCCCTTCAAAATCAATTTATTCCGACGTTCATTCAGCGTCCGCTGACTGAAGCTAGCACAAATATCACACGGGTGTTTTGCCAACAAATGCAGAACCCCCAAACAGTACACACACTCTTCATGAAGGTCGCTATTTGGAAGTTTACCACTACAAGAAGAGCAGTGAGTGTTTAAACCCCATAGTTCCCTTCTTCTCATACATAACAGAACACACTCTCACACAAAAGGGAAAGAGTGAGAAAAGTGGAGGAAATGAAGAAGTAAAGAGAGAGAGAAAATACCAGCAATGGTAAAAAGATACCACAAGGGTAGAAAGTTCAAATACCAACAATGGTGCGAAAGGGATACCTGTGGGTAGAGCTGAGAATATAAAGATATCAAAGAACAAACTATAAATGAGAAAAAACTTTTACAAAAAACTTCATAGTTTCATAGTTTCATAGTATAGTACTAGGCTATCTGCCCAGGGGCATTTGTAAGCCTAGCCATAGTGATGTGGCTTTTGCCACCCCATGAAATGGTACAAAAATGTATAGAATAAGTTTAGAATACTGTGCCTCTGTTTAGTAGTGACACAATGAAGGTCCCCTTATATAACAGAATTAGTTTACTGTGTCCCTGTCTAGCAGTGACACAGATGTGACCCCTGGGGTAAACTTATGATCTCCCATCCACTCATCAAGATTTCTCTTGAAGAGAGTCAGTGAGGGGCTCTGGGGTAAACTTATGATCTCCCATCCACTCATCAAGATTTCTCTTGAAGAGAGTCAGTGAGGGGCTCTGCCTAATACGAACTGGGATCTTGTTCCAAAGCATGGGAAGCCTCTGGGTTATGAATCTATCCCTCCAGCATGTCCTATTCATACTTGTGCCGAGGTTTAAGTCTTTAGCTCTCGTGGTCCTGATGGATTTGGATTTTTTGAGGTGGAGCATGTCCATCAGATCCTGATTTGACATGGCCTTGTACGTCAGGCAGAGATCACCTCTGAGCAGGCAGTATGCTACTGAATAGAGCTGAAGTTTCTTTAGTCTGGCAGAATAAGACATATGTTGGAGACCCTTGATCCTCTTGGTGAGGTACTTTTGTGGTCTCTCCAGCTGTTGCAAATGCTGGGTGAGGTACATACCAAATGGGGCATTGTACTCAATCATGGGTCTGATGAGGGAGGAATATAGGGGTACAATGACATCCTTGGATCTGGATGTGAATCCCTTCATGATGAGGTGTGCAAGGTAGAATGTTTTTCTAACCACTTTGGCAACGTGGGTGTCAAATGACAGGTCACTGTCGACTTGGGTCCCTAGGTCTCTGATTACTTTTTCCATACTCAGTGGGTTGCTGTCTATGTGATAATTTGTGGGTACTTTGTTTTTCCCAAAGGGGATGACTATACATTTTTTGGCATTTAGTTTAAGGCCGTGACTCCGGCACCAGTTGTCCATTTCTGTGAGGCCTTTTTGTAGGATGTGTGTGTCTGCTGGTGTATCGACTATGGTGGCTAGTTTGCAGTCATCTGCGAACTTTGTCAGCCACAGCCCTCCCATGTTTGCTTTAACATCTGAGAAGTAAATGCCGAACAAGAGGGGTCCCAGGACAGATCCCTGTGGGACACCACTTGTGACTGGCTTTGAGTCTGACATTGCTCCAGCAATTTTAACTTTATGGGTTCTGTCCTTTAGCCAGTTTGCAACCCATCTAGTGACATAAGGGTTTACTTTTAAGCTGTTGAGCTTATCTATGATGCCTGAGTGGGGTATTGTGTCGAAGGCCTTAGCCAAGTCCAGGTATGCTGTATGGACTGCTTTGCCCTCATCAATGGCTCTAGTGACTGTTTGAAAAAGTCAACCAGGTTTAAAAGGCAGGATCTGCCCTTTACAAAGCCGAACTTGGTGGGGTCAAGTGTCTGTAGGTCCCCTATGTCTCTGTTTATGAGTTCCATAATGATTCTTTCCATAGCTTTGCAGACCAGGCTGGTTAAGCTTATGGGGGTAGTTTCCAGGGTCTGTAGAGGCACCCCTTGTGGAGTGGGACCACTGTTGCTGTCGCCAGTGTTCAGGTACATATCCCAGTAAGGCTAAGGTTAAATAGCATTTTTATGTGTGGGTTTAGCTCCTCTTGGAGTTCCCGTAACACGCAACCGGGATACCGTCAGGTCCCATTGATGCTGTGTTTTTGCTTTGTTTAGGGCGGTTCTCACTTGGACATCTGAGATGACAGGAGATTACATTCAGCTGGGATAAGTATTTCTTCTTTTGGGGGTGAAGGAGGGAGAAATTTGCACTGAACCTGTCAGCCAGAATGTTGGCAATATCTGTGGGTTCAGTGTATTTTTGTTGTTTTGAACCAACTCTGAGCATATCTGAGGGTTTCTGCCCAGGTTTCTAACATAGCTGAAGAAGGCTTTGTGGTTATCTTTAGTGTCCTTAGCGATTTTTCTCTCAAAGTTGGCCTTGGATGTTTTATGAGAGAACGTAGTTTTCTGCTAATGTTGATCAGAGCTGTCTTCCCTTCATGGGATTTTGCTCTCTCGTGCAGTAGCTTCCTTCTTTGTTATACAATTTGTTTATGACTGAGGACCACCAGACAGGACGCTTACCTTTGGTGGAGAGGGACTTGGATTTGTTTGGGATTGCATGATCCATGCATTCTTGGAGATGTCCATAGAAAGCATTTGTGAAGGATTCGGCATTGTGGGATGTGGTATCCACTGGCACAGTGGGCTTAAAGGATACCATCTCAGTCTTAAGAAGAGTGAAGTCTGCTTTTGAGAAGTTTTTCACTGTGGTCTTTTGTGCTGGGGTGGAGGTGGGATATGTATATCCAGGGTGATTAGTTTGTGGTCAGATCTCACTAGTGAGGGGTATACTTCGATGTGGAGCATTTTGTCCCCATGTTTGTGATGATCAGGTCTAGTATATTATCTCCCCTAGTGGGAGAGGTGACCAGTTGTTCCAGTGCATTTGAATTTATGAATTCCAGGAACCTTTGGGCTAGGGTATTAGGGCTAGAATAATGTACCCAATCTATGTTTGGGTAGTTGAAGTCTCCCAGTATGATGGTATTTTGTGATACATTCATATCCTCCAATGTCTTCAGGAAGGCTGAGTGGGGTTCTTGAGATTGGGAGGGTGGTCTGTAACATGCTACTAGTTGTATAGCAGTTTTGCCTATGGTTAGTTGCACCTGTATGGTCTCTGATGCTTCATGTGTTGCTACTAACCTGGAGGTGTGGTGGCCATTGTGCTTCAATGTGAGACTTGTAAATGTATAAGATAAATCACTTAGCTGGAGAGCTCAGTGAAATGCTGCTATATGGCTGCGCGGCAAACTCGATCTGAGGTAAACGAGTAAAGGGCATTGTGGGTAGCAGCTTAGCTCGAGAGTTTTTGTGCACACAAGCTTGGTATAAGGCCGACTTGTTTCCGAGGGCTTGGAACCAAACCCATCAGTGATGAATAGGAAGATTAACAACTTCAGATAGTTGTTTAACAATGTTCTGTTAAGCATTAGCACTACTAATTTCAAGTCTCACACTAAAGCACAATGGCCACCACAAAAAACAAGTAATTTTTTCAGATTTCTATTATGCACTACACAAAAAGGTGTGGCAGAATGAAGTGTCAAACAGTTTTTAATGCTGTTTGCTCAGACAGACCATTTGTTTCTATCTACAGTTAGTGTGGCTGTGCTGTATTTTTCAGCTGTCAAGGCTGTAAAATATTTCACACTTTCTCCCTATAACTGGTAGCACATGGAGCAGATATTGCTCATTGCAATACAAAGAATTATGGTTCAATCTCTCATTTTCACTGTTTATTATGTTTTCTTGACATGGCTGTCAAGCTTCACCTTTCAAGTATCACTCTATTCTCATGGAATTTGAAATCCATGTTACAAACATCTAATAAGTTGGTTATGACTAGTGATCCAGTCAATCGTCTATATTACCATCTGAGAAGAAATAGATTAAATACCTCATACGCCATCCTAGCACCCTGCAAAAGTAATAACTTGTCCTTGTTAACTTCCATCTGCATTAATGGAGAGCATTTTATCTTGGGCTCTTGGATGGTGACCTTTCCTGCCTGTAGTGCATACAAACTTCTACAGCTAGTTTTGATTCACATATTATGGTCTAATCAAGTTACCTCTGTCCTGTGCAATTTGCACTGGCTACCTGTTGTTGCAAGATTAACTTTAAGATCATGGTTGTGAAACATCTATGCCCTCCGTGTTCTGGATCCTGTCTACTTGAATTACTTTATATCCAATCTAGACTATTCATATCATCATGTGAAGGGGTGCTAGCTGTTCTCAGGATTCATAAGGAAACCTTACAGAGGGACTCATTCACCTACCAGGCACATGTCCTTTGGAACAAACTACATTCCCTGATATGGGTCTGTGGTACAGGGCTCTCTACTTGGAAATTCCTTAAATATCAAACATGCAGAAAAGCATTCCTAAACCCTAAAAGACAGTCTGTTAAAATAAATCACAGTAGTTTTAACAGTCTGCCAATGAAAGTTGACTTAGACATAATTGCACTTATTTGTTTAAAAGCTCAGTTGTTTAGTTTGTTTTTATGCACAGCGATTAGACTTAAGCAGCCAAACAATCAAACAAACAACAATTAACAACAGCTATTTAAGAATAATTCTTCTCTCTGTCTCTCTCTCGCTCTCTCTGGTGCTCTATGTTGAGAGCAAAATATACCATTAACTAGCTCCCCTAAGTTTTCTGTTAGATCTCATCATAATACTAAGCATTGTTTCATCTGTGAATAACAGTCTTAACCTCTCTTACTAGGCTGATTGTACCACCAGTTTGTTTACTAAACTGGTCTATTTATTTATGTGCATATATATTTATTAATCAAACATTTTCAACCAGCAAAGACATATGACAGGAGTAGAAAATGCAACAGCAACCATTATTCATAGTTACACTAAGAGACTACAGTTACAAAGTGTTATCTGTGTCTGTTACAAGCACTGGAAATAGAAATCCAAATAAATAATGCTTTTGCTTGTCAGTCTAAATTAATTAGTTCATTAATTCACAAAATAGAAGAGGGGTCTTTTCTTTGTAAGGTTAAGGTACATTTGGATTTGTTTTCCAGATTCACTTTTTAAACAGACAAGACAGACAGAAAGAAATCTATCCATCCATCGTCAACCCCTTTTCCCATTTTTGCACATGGGGTCGGGGAGTCACTTTAACAGTGACAATCATCTCGAGCCAAGGTTTACACCTCCGGGTGGCTAGCCCTACTGAGGTACTTCATATGTACCACTCACTTGCACACACACTCGCTCCTAAAGCCAATGGGCTACCCATTGTAAAATGAGCATATCCCAAAAGAAAGAAGCCCAGCCACTGAACTACTCTGCAGTAGCCAGGCTTTCAATTGAAGTATGCTCATTAGCAATTTTTAATAAATGTTATGAGACCAAGGCAAAATATGACAAAAATCAGAGACATTCTGCAAAACTCTGCATAGCTGAAACATACAGTTACCAGTACTACAATCAGTTATACATATGGTGACTGTACCTTACAGCTATGCAGAGTTTTGCAGAAGGTCCCAGATTTTACCCATATGTTTACCCTGTTCCTCATAAAATTTTCCATTTTTCTCTCTTGTACACCATGTTTCATATGTTACATTAAAAAAGAGACAATGAGAGAGAAAGAATCTATTATGGAGATACTCTCTTCAGTATCGTTTACTTTACAGTGCACTGATATACTGTGCAAGCGTGCATACATAAGTGCCATATGCATGCACGGTTCATCAGGAGGAAATGGAGAAAGTGGAAGAAAGTACAGTCATGTAAGTAAAGTTATCATAACAGTAGATGTTCAAATGATCACTGCTGAAGTAGCCTTAGCTGTATGGGTTATATCCTGCCAAGACTATAGCAGAACAACCAGCTTCCAAAGCTTCAGAGCACCTTCCACACACCCAAACACTCAGGCAGCTTGAACTCAGCTGATTAAAAGACAAGTTTGGGCACCAAGCCTTTCAGAGTTTCCCTTCCAAAAGAGAGAGAGAGGCTGAGCCCTCAAAGGAGAATGCTAGGAATAATGACAAATAAAGAACCACGCCCTGGCACAAACAACACACCAAAAAACAAAGGAAATGGATGGATGTAGCAGCTACTGCAGCAGTGATCATTTGAACATCTGTTGCTATGGTAAATTGACATACACAACTGTACCATGTTCATCAGATTGATCACTGCTGCAGTAGCCTTAGCTATATGGGAAGATTACCCTACACTGGAAGGTGGAGGGAGAAGAGTCCAGGAACTCCTGAAGAATGGTCCTCAAAAAGCCTGACCTAAACGTAGAGGAAGAATCAAGCTTATCATACTTTGTAAACTTATGGTCAGAGGACTGAGTTGCAAATTCTAGAATACTTCTAGAATCCAACCCTTTCCAAAAATCAGCACATGAAGCAAGGCCCTGGTAGTGTGGGCCTTGACCCTACCTTGAATAGTTTTGCTGTGGTGAGTATAAAAAGAAAGCTATGTACTTACCATGGCTCACAGACAGAACCCACAGTGTGAAAGTAGCTGACTCCAAGTCAGACTGCCAACCAGTCACAAGTAGAGTCCCACAGGGTTTGGTCCTGGGTCCTCTTCTGTTTGGTATTTACTTCTCTAAAGTCCAGGCCAACATGAAGGGTCTCTGGCTGACCAAGTTCGCAGATGATTGCAAGCTGGGAGCTATTATTAACTCCCCAAGTGATGCTGAATCCTACAGAAAGGCCTCACTGAGACCAACAAATGGTGTCAGAACCATGGCCTTAAGCTCAATGCCAAAAAATGTGTTGTCATCCCCTTTGGGAAAAACCTGGTTCCCATGAATTACCACATCGATGGTAGTCCACTGAACACAGAAGGTGTTATAAGAGATCTGGGAACACAAGTTGACAGCAACCTCTCTTTTGACCAACACATTGCCACTGTGGTCAGAAACTCCTTCTATGTGGCACATCTCATTACTAAGGGTTTTGCATCCAGGAAGAGAGAGGTCATTGTCTCCCTCTACTCTTCCCTCATTAGGCCAGTCATCAAGTACAATGCCCCATTTGGCGTGCACCTCACTAGACACCTGCAACAACTGGAGAGGCCACAAAATAACTTCACAAAGAGGATCCTAGGGCTTAAACACTTGTCCTATATGGACAGACTCAAAATCCTCCAACTATTCTCTGTCTCATATCACCTACTTAGAGGCGATCTCTGCTTGACTTACTAAGCCATGTCTGACCCAGCTCTTTTAGTAATGCTACATCTAAAGAAATCCCAATCCCTCCACACCACATGCTCCATAGACCTCAACCTCATTACCACAATCAACAGAACATGCTGGAGGAACAGGTTCATAACCCAGAGACTGCCCATGCTATGGAATAGACTTCCCATACATGTCAAGAAGAGTACATCACTGGCCCTGTTCAAGAGAAATCTTGATGAGTGGATGGGAAATAGAAAATTCACCCCGGGATCACTCCAGTGGCTCTACTCAACAGAGGCACTGGGAACTAAGCTCAGGTGGCACGATGCCAGGGTAATCCTATGAGCTAGGCTTGTAAAGACTCCAGGGCCATTAGCCTGGGACACACCTATGAACCTATGAACCTATAATGTTCCATCTGTGTTGTCCATTTTCATTCTTCCTCAACTATTAGGTTTGAATCTGATCCTGGGATCCGACTTGGCCGTTACTATAGCTCATGGTAAAGTAAAAGCCCTCAGGCTCCGCCCTACCCACAATGCACCAACTCCTAATGTACCTCAGATCTTGTTTGCTAGATGACATAAAGTAAGAAATATTAATATAATATCCCTGACAGAAGAAGCCATTATCTGGCGCTCAAATTAAGACACAGTGGTGCCCTTATGAGTTCCCATTCTTTAAAAAATTTATCATGACAAAGGATGGGGGTTGGTGGGTGGAAACTTGAGAAAGAATGAAAATAGACAACACATATGGAATGTTATGGTAAATACATAACTTTTTATTTGATGTTGTCAATTTTCATTCATTCCTCAACTATTGGGACAGAGTACCCAGCTACCTGAAATCCCAGGCAGACTCTATGGAAGGATATTCCTGATCACGGTTGAACCAAATGTTGCTCTTCCCCTCAAGACCAGATCTGGTTTGTAATGAGTAATTACCCCAAGCTACAGCTGCACATACATCATCCATGGAATACCTAGATAAAAATACTGACAAAGCTACCATGGATCTAGTTGAGTGGGCTCTTAAAATCCCAGGAATACGCATTGTTTGATGTCGCAGTGATGCAGCGGTAGCATTGTCACCTCACAGCAAGAGGTTCTCCGGTTTGATTCTCGGCTGGAGTGCATTCTGTGTGGAGTCTGCATGTCCTCCCTGCATTCGTGTGGATTTCCTTCAGGTGCTTTGGTTTCTTCCCACATTCAAAGACATGCATCTGGAGCATTTCTCCCCAGGCCTCTGCTGAAAATTGGCTGAGTTCCAAGTCGGACTTTCCTAGTCAACAAATGTTAAATAAATAAATGTTTTGGTAATGAGATACCTAGCTTATTGTAGACAAAACATATACAGTCACTAAGCCATCTTGCCAAAGTTACCTTTGTAACTGATTTACCTATTTTGGATTCAGCAAAGGAAATAAACAGTTGATTAGATTTTCTAACTTATTTTGTTCTATGCAAGTAGAAATGTAATTGCCTGTGAACATCTAATAAAGGCAACATGTACTCTCCTTTGTTTTCAAAGTTTGGAAAGAAACAACAATAAACAAGAGGGTAGGCACCACAAAAGCATCCGAGGTGGTGAACTTCAAAGTGAAAGTAACAATTCAAAAAATACGTTGATGAAAGCAAGACTACCAATAATAAAATACAGAGGGATGGTATGAGAACCCATTTGGTTTTGGATACCATCCCTCTGTATTTTATTATTGGTAGTTTTTATTATTGGGAATACTTAGAACCACTACCTTATTTTAAATGTCATTTTGCATTTTTTTGCATTTTAAAATTGTATCATTTATACGATTAAGACATCCTTAATAATTTTTAAATTATTATTCATTTAATGGAAGATGTTTCCTGTTGTTCTGTATTGGGCTAATTAATTTATTTAGCCCGCCTAACTATTGCCTTTTAGGGTTGGTTGATCAGCTCTTTACAGAGCATTGTCTTAATTGATTAAGTATTTGAACTGAGCATTTTGATAGCACTAGCGTATGTCTGAAGAAGTTCGGGCAGCGTACCGAACGAAAAACGCTTTTAAGTGTTTTACGCTATTTGTTTTGTCTGTACCTTGCGTCTAATAAACCGTTGGATTTTATTTGGATTTATGTGGATTACTACACACGAGTCTTGCTTTCATCAACGTATTTTTTGAATTGTTACTTTCACTTTGAAGTTCACCACCTCGGATGCTTTTGTGGTGCCTACCCTCTTGTTTATTGTTGTTTTATGCTACGTGGTTTGTGATCTTTGTTCCAAGTTTGGAAAGAAGACAGGCATATTAATGGACTGGTTGATGTTGGATTCTGAAACCACCTTAGGAAGGAAAGAAGGGTTGGTTGGTAATGTTACTCTATTCCTATGAAAAATCAAGTTGGGATGTTTAGAGGACAACGATTGAAGCTTAGAAATTCTTCTAGCGGAGTTAATGGCCACAAGAAAGATTGTTTTCCAGGTCAGGAATTTAAGATCACATTTTGCTGCTCATTCAAAGGGAGAATGAATTAAAGGCTGTAGTACTAAATTCAAGTCCCATGGTGGAGTAGGATGTTTATAAGGTGGTCTCAACAGAAGAGCCTTACAAAGTTTTGATGAACACACAAAAAGAAGAAACTGGTCTCACCACGATGTGCTTTGAAATAAAACTCCTTAGTCCTTGATGCAAAAATAGAATTAAAACTTTATATCTTTATTCCATGTGACAAGAAAGTTGATAAGCGCTTTCGCATAGATACAACTATGCTTCATCAGATAACTTTTAAAAACAAAAACTCTCTATTTTAAACCAAAATAGGCGGGAACTTAACTCATTAAGTCTTCCATTTATCACTTAATTAATTGAATATGCAAATTCTATTCTCAAGACCCTGCAAACCTTATTCATTCACAAGTGCAGGAAAAACAAAATAAGCATTTGACATTCCTTGTTACTTTCTTTCTGACAACCAAAAAAAAAATATATATATATAACAAATGTAGCTATCACCCACTTATGCACATCTCTTTTTAGAGCCATTCTTATAAAGAGCTACTTTAAGACGAACCTTGCTGTTTTGCCGGAAACTCTTATAAACACTTTTAAACATTTTTAGGCAACCCATATATCTTGAATTTTAATGCATAGTCTTTAAAACATAGATTTCATATGAACTGCATACTTGTATGTGCTAACTAATAAAATAAATGAGTAATTAAATAATCAAATAACACATAAATATACAAATTTATAAAAAATATATATATATATATATATATGTATATCTATAAAAAATATAGCTTATTTACATATAAATTACATACAAATTAATAGATAAAATTACTATAAAATATATGCGTTCATTTGATGTAAAAGACCTTAAAATGTTAAAACTGCACTAAAATGAAACATTATCACCTTAATAAAATTTTTTTGCTGCATAGATATCTAACCATGACGTACACTTGGTTATTATGCCCAATATTTTAAGGTAAAGAAGCTGACATTCCTTCTGAACAGGTTTAGATTAACAAATGCACATTCTTTAGCAATATTAAATAAAGTTTTGATGAAGCAAGGGAAGAAATCTCAAATCTGATATGAAAATTAGAGATTGCTGTCAACTGAACTTTAATGGTCGAGGAGCTTGCTCCTTTATTGAAAATTGTTGCTAAAAATTCAAGGACACTTTTTACAGAGGCTGAAAAAGGGTCAATGTGTTTTTGATGAGCCCAAATGACAAATCTATTCCATTTACTTCTATAAAGTTTTCTTGTAGAAGCTTTATGTGAAGACAAAATTATATGACAGACAGGGGACGCGAGCATAAGTTGTCTGGCTATTAACAAAAGTGGAGAAACCATGCTGTCTGCTTTAGGTGTGAGATATCTGGGTGAACTATGCCTGTCGCGTGAGACAGGAGGTCTGGAGTTGGATCCAGAATCCAAGGTGAGTAAAGTAAATGATGCCAAAGAAAGGGGAACCAAATCTGTCAAGGCCAGTAAGGTGCGATGAGGATTACTTTGCTCTTCAACTGGGCAGCTTTCTGTAGGAATTTGGGAATTAGAGGGGTTGGAGGATAAGCATAGAGAAGCCTGGGGGAGTCAACCATGGTATAAAGCATCCTTCAGTCATTCCCCCGCTGGAGGGATCAGGGCAAAGAAGCTGCTGCAGTTTTGTTTAGAGGAGACGCAAATAGATTGCATCAAGGCTGGCCCCATTGATGGAAAATCATTTCTATCATTTTCATGTTGATAGATCACTCATGAGGTAGTAGAATAGACCTGCTCAATTTGTCTGTTATCATTCCAGGACATAAATATAGCATATTGTGATAATAAATTCAAAAGCATCTTAAAATCATACATTGAAAAAAAAATATAACATCCATAGAAATTTGTGTGTTGACTGTTCATTGTGAAACTTAAAATAGATCTATCTCATGTTTTTCATCAGAATGATAAGTAGACCTTTTCTGTATTTGGTGTTTTTTGGATAAGTGTACTTTGTCTTATTGATAAAATTTTCTATTGAATAAGAAAAAGTTATGAACAATATTTGCATAGGTTTTTGTGATATTACAGATTATTATAATCTATTGTAGACAATTTTTTCAATAGCTGTAGAAAATCATTGATTTTTGTGATTTTTGATAATGAGTTTTGTTAACTTTTATGATATTTTGTCCATAATTTTGTAAATGCACTGTTTATTTAATTGTGGAAACATAAATCTTTCAGATACAGTTATGTCATGTGTTAGAGAAAGCAACAAGGTAGATAAATGTTTCAGATATTGTTACATATAACCATGCTTAAGGATGAAACCACATTTTCATTTCTGCAAGATGTTGAAAAACAATTCTGGAGATGCTGTTTTACATAATGTGTATCCTTCACTTTTAGAAATAACTTTAACATTGAGAAAGAGCTAAATCTGAAATAAGCACACTGGTGTCTTGTAAAGTGATCTATGACATGACACTAAATATAAAATTTGAAATGGATTTTGTCAATTAGAATAAAGAACTACAATCACATAATTAAAATTTGAGATTTTATCAAATTTGCTTGTAAAATGTGAGATATTCAGTGATCTGATAAGGTATTAAGCTATGTTCTCAAAGAGTTTGTTTTTTAGTGGGATCATGAATTTTTGCATAGTTTTCTGTGATATAATATTGCATTAGTATTCCCTATAAAATTATTTTTTTGATGTAACAGTTTCTAGAAGCTGAGTAACCAGTAGTGGCATAGTTGTACTAGCTGTTTTAAATGATCCTTCTGAGCCTGTTTCTTACATGGGTGCCAAGGGTTCCTTCCAATTTGTTTATGGGAAATTTTAGCTCAGTGCACGGTTTGTGTCCCATAGTTTTAAGGGTAGTCTTGTGGAGCACAAAAGCTGCACGTAATGTGAACTGTTCAGTGAAGTGTCACCCCTATGATTTAGTATCTATCCAGCATTCTGGCTCACCCTGAGTGGAAGTTTGTGGGACCAATCTTTTGGGCCTCCGGAGAGAAGGATTGGGTAAACAGCGCACCTGACTACCTAAGGCTCTCTTATGAGGATTGTTGTAAAAAATGAAACTTTTGATAGTTAGAATTTTGCCATTTTAGCCACATTTTAGCCCCTGAGTCAGACAATTAAAAGCGGCCTAACTGTTGACAGACCTGTGTGTTGGACCACTATAATCAACTCATTGACAGGTATGTCTACTGGAGAGTTACTGCGCATCGTGATCTGAGCTCATGGGTTAATCACTTTATTTCTGGTCTCACAAGGATCGTTTAAACAGGGAACTTCCCCATGGTTCAGGAGCCAAGGGTAGTCCCACAAGGGTATGGGCTGTCTTCTGGTCATGTAATGGACACTGTTTAAATAGTGCTGTGTCGCTAAAGCTCACTCAGGCAAATAAGAAGGGCTTTAGACCTGACTCCTGGGAAACTGTTCCATGTATTTGAAGCGGTACCTACTCAAGACTGATTGTCACCAAGCACCAGAATGGTGACCCCCACCCCTTAAGAGGCACAATGGATGTACCAATCCTACCGTATCCCAAAATGTGTAGGTACGGTGCCCTTGGTCACTTCCCTAAGCTTGACAGAAATGGGCCTCAACATCATCTTTGAACCATTACGAGATGGCTCACTCCCAAGTTGCCTTAAGAAATGGATTTAGGTCAAGTTAAGCAGATAATGTCTGAGTTGTCAAGATACTGGTGGTGGCTTTTATGAAGAGAGCCCATTAGCCTATATGGTTTCATTGTTCCTGCTACATGAGTACATGAAATTATACAATACGGTATGCATAAAAGTCACTTTGGTGGGCAAAAAGTGCTGCATAAAGCCCACCTTTATTGTTACTTCTGCAGGCTACTGTAAGGCCAAAGTTGCTTAACCCTTTCTAGTCACGCTTTTTTATCTTACACTAGGGTGCTGTGATTTTGTACTATTGTAGTGCTAGGTATTCAAGTGACATTGAAATGGAACCCCTATGGTCACAACAGTGTCTTGACATGGTAAAGTAAGTATTCCAAATATTAAGGAAAGCTATATACAACCTAGGTTTGGGTTGCGGATATGTTTGATCGTCGGTAGTTTGGACCGATAATCTTATGGGTACTTTCCTTGTACACTAACTGTTGGGCAGATAGCTCTTTGAGGACCTACTTACATCAGAAAAAATCCTATGATGGAGACTTGCCACAGCGACATCTACCTAAGGTGCTTTTGAGCAACTGATTTTTTGAACCTGCAAGTGTGGACTGTTTCAAATTTTTCTTTTGAGGAAAACTGTCAGTAGACTGGTCAACTGTGTCCAACCTGCGAAGTTTAGGGTCGGGAGCTCAGGGTGTATCTGAACCCGTAATGAACGATTGAAGCTAGTACGTCCTTTCAGAATGTATTCCTGTAAGGTATTATACGGGTTCATTCACCATCTGATCTCAAAGCTGAAACTCTCGTTTCCACCCAGATCATGGTTCTAGAGGGGAACAGCTTGGAGTTGTTCAGTGCCAATGGCCCATGAACCTGTCACAGAGCCATCAAAAGGCTGTCCCCTGAACCCCAACAAATCCTGAAGATCCATTGGGGACATTTTCTAAGCTAGTTAACAACTAAGTCTGTATACAATGCTGAAGCTCATTATGAAACGGCTCCAATCTTTCTAAGCAAACTTTAAGCTCCAAAGCTCCAAAACAATCCCAGGAAGGCGAGCAAGTAGTGGACCATACTTGCTGAAAATCGGCTCAAGGATATTCTTAGCTCGGGTAGGAGGCCTAGTGGAAAGCAGTATAATGGGAGGACCTGTTCCATCCTGAAGGTCTGAGAGAAAGTACTCCCTATCATCTGATCCTATTTTGACTTGAGGCTCAAGGACCTAAACTGCCCCTAGAGGTTCAAATTTGGGAATGCATGGACTAGCCAACTGTGATTAGCATAAGGGAAAATCTTTCAATGATTGAAATCCCAAGATCGTTCCATTACTGCATACTCATCATGGGTCACCGCATCCTAGTGGATACCTCCATAGAGACAAGTTCCACTTCTTTGGAGTTTCATTCTATCGTCCCTAGTTTAGGGATCATATTACCTTTGGCTCCACATGTGGACTTGGAGTAAAAGGACTTTCATGTCCCCTTACTCCATTGAAATTCGACTGATACAGGTTGGCTCTTAGTGATTCCGTGAGGAAGGAGCAAGTGAATTGTCCAACTGGAGAGGTAAAACAAAATCTTGAAGCGATGTTTGCTCAAATCACTTCCGGAATTACAAGTTCTAAAGTGCAGGCGAAAAATGGCACCCTAACTATGTACATGAATTTGCACCACTGCTGGGTAGAGAGAAGATTTCCTCTGGAGGTCGATGATGGGTTGCAGATGTGAAATCCATCTAGGGCGACCAGTCCCATCCGGAGTTGTACTTTGATCAGGACTTGACTTTTCAAAAGCAATGGAAACCCTCAGCAGGTGCATGCTAATCGACACTGTGTAGGGGTAGTGCTCCATCAATTTTGGTAACTCCCTGGCAGTGTCCGCTGTGGAAAGCTAATATAGCACATTTCAGTATGCTTCCTAATCTGTATCGGATTGTAAATACAGCCAATGGTGCATAGAAAAAACCTGCAGGCCTATCCTGGATACCATTTAGCCCATTCTGTACTCCATAAACCCATCTCCTAACCTTCCTCGGCCTCTTGGGATGGGTTCACAAGGACTTCAGCATTGAAAGCTTGGCCTAGGCCCCACACCGTAATGTAAACCAACCGACTTTCCAGCCTGTATAACCTAAAATCAATGATCAAAAGGTTGGGATCCCTTTTTTTTTTTTAGAAAAGCAAAATCTCTGAAGATTCTTTAACAGATCAGATACTTCTTGAGATGATCCGAATGCCCGACCTCAGACTTCAACATTCTTAAAACCCGTCCTCCGCCGACATGGCTCGCAGAGGTTCATATTTACAAATTGGGAAGTGGCAGCCCTATCTATGATATTGTACCACACATTTAGTGAAAACCGAAAGATTGTAACTGTTCTTAGATATGAAAGTTGTCCCAGGAAACAGACCTTTGATCAGGTCTGTTCACAGGTGTTTGCAGATTTACCAGAATGTCGGGGACATCGAACAGTCGTACAAGGCAGTCAGTACTACTCAGCAGAGTTATATGCAACTTATTAAGGAGACATGTCTTGAGAGCTGCTAATACTTTTGACGTCCGTAAAAGTCTGCTTGATACGGTTATACTAAGTCACAGAACATTTCTTACCCCTTCCCTTCAAGTTCAAGGTGATCAGTACGCGTAGTGGCCCTAAATTCCTGGGTTACAAAACTTGAGTGCAATACTAAAGCAGGCAGGACCATCTAAGCCACTGAGCGATGCCAATTTTTCTTTTACTTTCCTCTTCCACGGATTCTACCATTTAACAAGAAGAGGGGTCAAGGAGCGTCGAGTTTGATGGTGGAAGTCCAATAGCTGCAAAGAATGATTATGCGTTTCAATGACAAATGACTTTCTATAAACTAGGAATTAAAAATCTGAGAGGATTTCATACTCTGACCCTAGGTTCCGTCTATAGAGAAGAAAGGGGTTTAATGAATGGCCTAGCAAAATACACCAACAACGACAATTTCAGCTGGGACATATGAAAGTGAAATTGAAACATACTCATAAGAAAAGGAAAATCGTAAGATGTTTGGATGAAGACACCGGTTGAGATTGGCATGCCAGGATTTTATGTTTTTCAAGCGCTCACCCAGTCTATTTGGCCGCTCTTCTGATTTTGATAGCTAAGTGTAATAGAAAACCTACAGCACAGTTCCTGGTAAGGTTTGAGGCTAAAGCGCGGAATAGAAACTGAAGCTGGCCACTGTAAAATGCTGAGCTTAAGGACTCATGGACAGCTTTGAAAAAACGCAACTTTTGCAGAAAGTCTCTCGTGTAAACGCAGTTATAATAACATCAGCAGTCTTGATCCAAGTCAGATCGATTCAACTCCACCCATCTGCTCACAGCAGAGGCATGTATGAAAATTGTCCCAGGGGTACGATGCAAGAAACGTCATTTACTATCTTATAAAAGAATGAAATCCATGATACAGGCTAGGGCATGTCATACGTAAACCATTGCAAACAATAGCCGTAATCATCACCTAGTAAAACGTAAAGTGTTCGTAGGGATATTCCGTGGAACTCTCGACTCCTTATGACAAAACAGTTAAAGGTGCCGAGGGCTGAGCTGTTCAGTGCCATGGCTCAACAACTTACCAGAGGGAGTCTGTTTGAACAAAATGTCCAAGAAGAACTACATACCTCAGTTGGCAGGGATTTGCAGTATACGTGGGATATCCCTGGAGTGCATCCTGCAGAATAGACTGGGATTAGGGGCCTGTGGATCTTAGGAGTCTCAGAGCATGCTGAAGTTCTAGCACTTTACATAGATCGAAAACTTTGTACCCGAATGGGAGGGCAGCTCTCAGTTATTTGCGAACCCGTGGTAAGCGCCGAGACTACCCAGAATTGCGCGCGCGATGGTAATGGGCAACTTATGGCTGAAAAGCCAAAGTGGTGGCATAAGGCCGACCCTTGTTTTTTCGAAGCGCTGGGCCCAGTGTGAAGGCGTCCAATTAGCCAATTGTACCAGATTCCCCAAAGCTCTATGTCATAGTAGAAATAGGTGTCAGCTAGGGTGAGGTAATCTATAGGAGTGGCTTTGAGATGCCATCTAAAAACAGTGTGGCATTGTCAGCCCGAGAGGCCTGCCTGTCTCCAAGTCGCAAAGTTGATGGTATGCGTAAAGGCACGGAAAGCTGGAAGCTGTACAAGGGAGGCTAAAGCTTCCTGTTGAAAGGGTCAAAAACACGATGGAACAAATTCCACGACCACATGCCCATATGATAGCGGTAGGGCCCGTTTCAACTCCCACAGTGAGTCCGAATAAATGTGATCACATGCAACGTAGTCATATCCACGCGGGACCATGTGCATGTTACCATCATGAACGACAATTGGTTTCAGCCAGTCATGGGACAGTAACTCCTCATGGGCTCGTAAGCTGGGACTTTTGACGGACAAAATAGAAAAGACCTAAAATGCCTGGAACTGGTAATCTATACGGAAACGGGAACATGGTTAAGCTGCTGCTACAGACCCAATGGCGGTGGGGGATGGGAGAGGCAATGGGGTAGATAGAAAGCAGTAACTTAGGCCCTGGACTTGGCCAAGACCCGTGATCCAATCAAACCACGTATTAGTAACACCAGGTAGAGGGATGGGTTCACTCCAATGGTACTATCCGTAGAATCCTTTTCAGATTCTGGAAAACGATATGAAACCGCCATTGGAGCAGTGGGCCTCCAGCAATCAGAATAATCAAGTAAGGGTACACGTCTCCAAGCTTTTTCAGACATTATGCGCCAGGTTGTTAAGGTGGCAAGTATGCATCAAGCTACATGTGAGATTAGGGACGTGGCATTGTGACGCGAGCTGCAAGCATGTGAGGGACCGGGGCATTACACAGCGTTTGGGCCAGTCCACCAGGTGCCCACTAATAGCCGGGACAAAATAGTCATGACTTCTTTGGTGGAGCCATTAAATCTGCGGACTTGATTCGCTAATCAGACTGATTGGTAGGCTGTAATAAAGGTCACATATGAGTAATGAAAACATGGTGATACAAAGGCGTTATCTATGGACGTGACGTTGAGTTACCTATTATGTATGGGCCCTTTTACAAACACCGTGCATAGGAAATAGAGCTCTTGGTTCCGTGTAAAATGCACAACAAATAAACAATATGTGAGGTTACAGAATAAATCCGAATCAACCATGTTCCATGACAAGGGGCTATCTCGTGCAAACCTTGACTCAACAGTGTCCCCTGAAAGGCTTCAAAATGTCGACTCACTTTTCCAATAAGGACCACCGCTGCAAATATGCTTCATTTAACAGTAGCCGCTGCAATCCTAGCACGACTGGTCCGTGCAAGGCATTCGGGGTTTGTAATGCAGTGCAGATAACTCAGTTCAAAAGGCCGATACTGTAATGTAATGTGTACATACAGAATTAGGTGCACCGTTGCACCTGGGCGTGCTTAGTAGGGGTAACACAAAAAGATTTTACTTCTGCAATACCCAGACGAAATCAGGCCAAACTAAGGTATAAGCTTTCCCAGGTCCATTATGATGAGGGTTTTACCCGGGTATACGAATTCCAAGGATGGTCCGTTGGGTATTTCGTCAGCGAATGACTGGCTGTTATAGAGTCAGTGGGTAAAAGCTGAAAGAAACACTAACCGTATATTGCGAGGTATATACCCACAGCAATTGGTACAACCTATGTTTGAAGACGGAAATATGATAAAATATGTCATCACGCAAACTTACTTGAATGTAGGGAGGAATGGAATCTGTTGAAGGCCGATTAATGCCAGGAATAGTATCCCCAATAAACCAAATCTAGGTTACCACAGTGATGAGACCCACGTCTTGGAGCCCAATCCAGCCATCAATTACCTACAGTGACTGCGCCATGGCCACAACAACGACAGTGGTTGGGGTAAGCGGCAGCGTTTAAAATATACCAAGCTTCTGGGGGATGGGATTTGGGTACAATCCTTTCGCGAAAAAATCCGTGGGCGTCCTCACTAGAAGGTCTGTCCATGCCCTGGTATCTGCCGTCAATCCAGTCCACCGTCCAGCCACCAGCAGTTGGCCTTGTGTTTAGGGCGAGGAAAACGCAAAACTCTCTAGCTACCTATTCAGAAATTAACAAACACATTTGGTAGTAACTTGAGCCGAAATGTAATCAATGATGTTAGTGAATGCACCCCCAGCACAGTTCTCCAACCTGAACTTGGTATATACTGTATTTGTCCGTTTTGGACATCTTGTTCATATGTATAGAAGTGTCCTCAGGGGCCACGATAGAAGGTCCGGTGTGGGAACTGACCGGCCTTTGCAATCTCCAAAGTGACATGCTGTGTGGGGTGAGAAGATTTTTGAAGACTACCCAGCAGTCCCCCACCAGTCCGGTCCTGTAGAATGCATATTCAATGAAGAGTGCACACATTGCCGTCACTGGTGCAGACACATGCCGCCACGGTATATAGGAAAATAACCCATTAATTTCTCTTGTTGCTAGGAAATGGTGCGTCATACCCTTATTACCCAGGATCATAAGGGAATCCTTGTATCCCGTTGCAATCGAGGTCGGAAAGATCACCCCCTGAGAACAACCTTGCGTCTGCTGGACACGACTGATAAGCTAGCAACCTAACCATAAAATGCTGGTTGCACTATAACAAGGCTCGGTGCAAAGATAGTAATCACATCTTGTGCCATAGTGTCGTGATAACTGTACCTGTAAAACATATGCAAAGCATGCAAGATAGTTCCCTCTGCAGCACCCCACAAATGAAGAAGCAAACACAAATGGTAGGGAATACTTAGGCAGTGACCCTACTGTGCTGATCTGTGATATAGTACAAATGACATGAAAACCGTGAATCGCCTCTAACTCACGAATAAACCCAGACCTACGTGCGTAGATGTGCCAAATAGTCCTATATACCAATATTGCTGGAAGTGAACTAGCAGATCATGCATGTAGTCAGATACGCGCCCGGTAATGATAAATCAGCCAGGAGTAACTCAAAACTGTCGTGAGGGACAATTAATGGTTAGGGTCCAATGTAATGGCACCTCAAATGTGCCTGCGCAAGGGGGTCAAGGGGAAAGTCAACCACTAGCTGGGCAGATGTGTCCATAACAAAATACACAATAAATGTACATATCTAGCAACCCGTATAGCCGAATCGCATATCCCACAAGGCATGTAAGTCACATACAAAAGGTATATCCATTATTTCACATACCAAATGTGACAGGAAATAGGGCGGACAATCCATCTTTGGACAGTTGTGTCCTGACAAAATACATTACAAATGGCAAATGTCCTGGGATTGTAGGACACAAGTATGTCCCAAATGTTATGCAATAGCTGCAGAAAATAATTATTGCAGTATCTACAATACCTAAATGTTACAAGAAAGAGAATAAGCAACTAAACCGCTACAACAATAGGCTTTTATGTAGGCAAATAAGTTAAGTTCTATCCGTTGTACTGACCGTGGGTATGTGTCGGCTTGTAAAATCTGATATGTGTTCCAAAAATGTCCCATCTTGGCCATTTGAAAAGGTGCCAACCCTAGTCCCCAGAATACATCCCAACCTGTACATATGACAATGTCAACAATACCAATGGTCAGAGCATTTGTACAATAACTGGCCAGACCCTTAAACACTCACAAAGCCAGTGACCTTTCGGGAAAAGGTATTGAATGAGAATGACTACTTATAACAATAAAGAGTAATAGATGCCTTTAACTGCAGAAAATTAGTAGTATTACGAATCTGTCAACACGTTGCAAGTTAATAGTACTAATATGGTAGAAGTGTCCGTGATTGTCCCTGAGTTGTCATAGCCTTGTCCCTGTCACTGTAGAAACGAGTCCCCGAGTATCAGAGAGGTCCGTACACAGAAGTACACCAACCAACGGTCACATCTGTTGACAGGACTATTGCATACCTGTAGTGAATTTATAACAGATGTCCAGAATAATATTCATTGCATGTATAAATGAATGAAATAGTCAGATGGGAAGAGAAACACGTGGAAACCACCCCCAACCTGCATTATGTAGTGGAACCACTCCCCACCCTAAATTATGTAGCACCGACCCAATAATGTGGTCAGAGGTGCCCAAACACCTGCGTCTGTAAACACAGGTAGAATGTAAACTCTGGACTAACTCTGTCCATGTGCTACATCTGATCTTTGAACAGCACCAGGGCAGTGCTAGTCACCAGTCGGCCGAGCCTAAATCCGGACCAGCACATGAACACTCTGACAATCAAACACGCGTATGTGCGAGGACTATAAGTGTAGGAGTTATGAATATCCTTGGAGTGAGTAGACTTGCAGCACGGGTCCAGAGCAGTAGGAAACAGAGAATGCCCTAAATGTAGTACTGCGGTTTTCCCAGCAGGAAAATGGATGCCTGTTGTGTAAGGGAAGCGGTGAGGCATATGTCAGAGTAGCTATGAACCATGGGTATACATATAAATGAGCCAGAACACCAATAGTGTAGTAGTTACAGCATCCACCCAACGTAAAGGCATTCCCGGTTCAAGTACGACTATAGCACATATTAATTGTGTAATGAATGCCTCTGTGCTGTAAAGCCAACATTTATACATGTAAAGGTGACTGCGTTCGCATGGGTTCGTTAACCGGATTCCATCAAAGCGGTACTGTCATAAGGAATAAGGCACATGTAATCCCAAAGACTTGCCTGAAAACGTATGTAACTTAGAATAAGTAGATACAACTGGGCCTGCGCGGGTGTACGCAGCTATTAGCATAGCAAATGTATGTTGTCTTGTACAGCTGTAACTTTTATATATATAGATAGATGTGTGTACAGATAAATATCCACAGACATAACAGAAATATGCAATTATATATCTACATATTTATCTATATATATATATATATATATATATATATATATATATATACACATATATACATATATATATATATATATATATATATATATACACACACACACACACACACATATATATATATATATATATATATATATATATATATATATATATATATATATATATATATACATATATATATATATATAGATATGTTAGGAGCATGAAGAAAAAGCAAACTTAAGAGTTGTGAAGGGAATCCAGAGCAAGTTAGGAAATATGAAGTGCGCACAGCGTATGTCACGTAAAGCTGCACAAATGTGAGTAGAGCACCGCTCTTCACACCAGAAGCAGGGCTATACCAGTGGCCATAACATCGTTGAAGTGCTACATCAACATTGTAAACAGACGGAATGTAGTACATGTTGCGACCACCTACACTTGTAACCCGCAAATCATTCGTAATCCATAACACCAGGAAAGGCACGTATGTGCAAATATGAATGGATGGTGAGCCTGTGAATACACGAGGTGGTACAAAATGTGTGTAGGGCCCCAATGCTCATGAGAGGGCAATGTGTAAAGATGTGTCATGGCTGCAATATCAAGTGTATAATGGCTGTTATGCATGGAAACACAACACGGGTGTGCAGGAGAAACTATGGATATGCGAGTATGGACACAGGAGTGATATGGTATGTTGCGCCGGGTACAATGGAGTGGCCCGTGGAGGTCAGCTAGTACGTAGGTGCGATTCCCAGATAGAGCGTCGTTTGAGTGGAGACATGCGTGAATGGGTGTATCATTGTCAGACATTGTGCATCAGGTCTGGCAGCCCGGCACGTAAAACCTATACGTCATCCATGAGTAGAACAGAGTTCTGCTGTGACAACCCCAAACCGGGAAAATCAGAAAGACACAACTACATGAAGACAACAATTTGTTGACGTACAGTCACAGTAACACAAACACACATCCTATCAACAGTAATAATATGAATGTGCACAGAAACAAACACAGTAGCAGGAAAAATAGGTTGCGCATACGAGTAATAGGTCAAATAACACTATCACATCCCAGTTAGTAGCGGCACCCCAGACGTGAAAAACGTGCGACATCTGTCCACTGCATAACGTGCATATACTGATCACAAGTTCACCGGAGTGAAGTGTCGGTGTCAAAATGACTAAGGCAATAGTATGCTGTTGAAGCAGGGATAAAACCAATACGCATGTGTAAGTGTCCGTATCCGGGAAATGTATAGGTTAATGGACATACAGATATATATATAGATAAAAACGTATATATACATATAGCTATATTAATTTACATACACATATATATCCATATGGATATATATATATATATATATATATATATATATATATATATATATATATATATACACACACACACACACACACACACACACACACACACACACAAAGGATATACTATGGATATATACACACAAACAACAGGTAGTGATATATACACATACACACAAAACAAAATATATATATGTCAGTGTGGATATACACATGTACATAAATAGGTTACTTCACAGCAATTAGGGGAAACATATTTACAGGGCATATGTCACTGGGAGGTACAATAAAGAAATGTTGTACCCCCCACATCGCCCAGCTAGGCCAGACAGACATACAGACAGGCAATACAGATCAATACACTGCCGCTGTCCAAAACACTGGTAGGAAAGTTCCAGTGGGAGAGTTCTTCAAGGTCTACACTTTAAACATGGATAACGGTGTCCCTTGCGGGACCCCAAAAATTCAGAGTATGTGTGAATCTGGTGACATTAATACGAGCAGGATGTAGGTGTACATGGAACAGTAGGTTGTGCAAGTGTGATAATACATGGGTTGACAAAACGTAGGACATGTGTCCCAAGATGGGGAGAGTGGGCAATGTGTAGGGGTGTGCTCATACCCCAGCTAAGCTTGCAGTAAGTATTTGTCATGACTGCTGTAGAGGGGTGCTGGGTAGGTGGGCCATGGGTATACATTAATGGGCTTAAGTGTGCAGGTGCTGGTTGGCAGAGATGTAGTAGGCCCGCCCAGTGGAAGTCATTAATATTCCTATGTGGGCATAGCATACGCCTACACCTCCCAAATCTGAAGAGCACATCTACCGGATAGTTTGTAAACCATACATAGAGACCTACACAGTGTCGTGTACCCAATTAGCATGGACGTCCATAGTTATGTATCAGAATGTAACAAAGTCCCACTAAACACTGTCAGAACTAGTGATATTAGGTGAACAGGTGGCAGAATACAGGTAATGACAGATGACAACATGTATGAGTCATAAGCGGCATGTACCTCAACAAACGTGAATGAATACATATGCTCTGTGACTGTGAATGTGTCTGGTTAATAGAACCAATCATCTAAATGTGTCCCACAGGGTGTCATGCATTGTTCCTGATACAGTGTTCATTCACACCCATTGGTATGTGAGTTCTGCTACTGACGGAAAGTGCATAAGTTGCTGACCACCTCAGGTAGATAATAGCATAATAGAAGAGGTTCAACACCCGTACGCCTGTGAGGGACACACCCGTCTGGGCAGTTGTGTCTTGCAAAATGACAGTTATGGCACATGGCCTGTGAGTTCGGGAATGGAGGCTATATACTGTGTGTAGTGGTGTCAGACATCAATTTGCTGTATCAGTAACAGCTACATGTAATAGGAAACAGTATTATCAATTATAATGCTACATGAATAACCTTAACGTATGCAAACCGTGGAAGTCGTCCGTTTACTACTGGCTGTGGGTATGTGTTGCCTTGAGACATGTGATAGCTCTACATATGGGGTCTATAGGGCTGCCACCAGTCTGAATGGCCAAAGTGGAACCTGCTTTGTAGTACTGTCAGATGTAACAGGGCAGAACATACCTACAGCCATGCATAGTACAGAAATATATATATCGGAACAAATCAAAGCGTAGTCTAGCAGCAGTATAGTTGCTTATGCTACTACATATGACATATTGACATGTCAGGTAATACAAGACCTGTAACAAGCAACCAGTACAGACACCTACAACATGAGAAGGTCCCCTAATCAGGACAGTTGCAATGGCTAGAGTATTGTCCATAGCACTCAACTGTTCCTGAATGTCAGGTACGTTCTTGAGTTAGACTGAAAGTCTAACTGTGTCCTTCTTAATCCCTCCTAAAATTAGTGGCTGTTGAAGGAAAGGTGGTGAATTACACTTGCTGACTAATGACAATAAGTAAGAGTTATAAACAACTGTTACTTCAGAATATGTGCATTAAGTCATATGCTCTGATTTTGTCAATGTGTCAAGTTAATAGCACTACTTTTGTAAATGTGTCCCTGTTTTTCATGACCTGTCCCTGATTCTGCAGAAATGTGTCCCTGATTGGTGGAGAGTTCTGGTATTGTCACATATGATATGTGTGATGAGGGACTGTCCCATGCAAAGTGGGAAAGGTGTCACTCCTACAGTCTTCCGTCGTGCAATCTGAAAGGTGGTCAACGTGCAGTAGGTATGCAGTAGCATGACTCGGCAGACAGCTGTGTTAACAAACTCAAGTCACATGTCAGCATTGCAGAGTATCTGTTCCCATGTATCAGGCAGATGGGAGCAGATCATATGAGGAACATGCATATAATATGATTACATCACTGGACAGGCCGCCGAGTCCATACAGTCGAACGCCTGCCTTCGCAAAATGGTTACACATACCCAATACTGTAGTCATGTAGTCTGATGTAATACGCATCACAAGGGATCACACACACCCAGTGTGAGTGACAAATGTAAGCGGAAATGTCGGAGAGCGAGCGGCTGTAAGCGTGTTTGTCTACCAGTATGCCAGTAGTGCACTGTCAAAGAAATGTGGAGTCTAAACATGTATAAGGTGCTGTGACCAGAGGTCAGCAGTGCTTAACACTGTGCAAGCCCACGCACAACTGCTCCCACCTGCTGGACTGTGCCTTACCCGGTCTGTATACAAAGGCGTCAGCCTGTCCACAAACAAAGAACCGCCCTATACACGTGATGGCAGAAGTACCCTGCGCACATAGCTCATGTGAATTAACAATAGACCATGGCATATGTACAGACAATAGACCACAAACACCATACAGCGCAGACATCCAACAGTATAGCAATGTACTGGCAGATATGTCCGGACCACTGGTGTGTGCATGCCTGGTCGTCCTGTGTTTCAGTGTGTGAGCATGCCCAGTATGACTGTTATGCATGTTGTCGACCGACAATACCGTCATACCATCATGTGTGTGAGCATGCAAAGTATGTTCAACTGTATTGCATGTGTCACATGTCCAGATAGTTAGTACTGTGTTGCTTGACCCCTCCGTTCTACACAGACAGGTGTCATGCTGTGTCTGCTGTAGCTAATGGTCATGTAGCATTGACAGTTGCTACATGTCTGCATAGCGTGGGGGGACATGCAACCACAGCCACAGTTCTACACAGCACCATGGGTGGTGCACATGACTCTCACATGTGTAGGTGTGACGGGGGGGCACAGCCAACAGTTGTACACATCTGCCGCTACTGTACTGGTATGCCGGTTACTCCATGTCAGTGTGTGGACCTACCTAAATTGCTGGTTGGAGGGATACCAGGGTACGTCAGTTCCCAGCTTTAATTACCAGCACGGTGGTGTTGGACATCCTAGCTTACATAACCTACATCAAACTGCCTGGCCTGCTGTCATCTGTGTGTGTCATAGGGGGTTGGGGTCAGTCACTGGGCATATCCATAGGCCATCGTATATCAGTTATCTGTATTGGTCCACATCTGTCCAGCTGCATGGAACGTGTGTGGGCTGTATGGACACACATGATGGTCAGCCCATAATTTGCAGTGGGTTAGGACACCCTGTGTACTACAGGCTATCATTGTGACCCCTGTATGTGCTACAGAGGTCATGGTGCCACTATGGATGTGTACTGTCTGCTGCCCTAACATTTGGCCACCACAGTTACTTGTATGCTCACATACATACCATAGCAATGGGTAAGTGCACATTCTAATACAACTGCCACTTGTTAGGTCAATAGACATACGCTAGGTGTGTTCCGGACTTGAGGACGGTGCTGGAGTGCTGCCTATGTCGGATGCACACAGTGCACCTCCTATACATGGCCGAGCACAGGTACTGTCATGCTTGGCATCCACTGTACTGTGTGCGGGTCAGAGAGGGGAAATCTGTGGGTACCTACTGTGTCAGTGAATATGCCTTGTGTTGCCTCTTTGCCAAGGGCAGGTCATACTGTGCACGGGCTTTCGCCGACTGTGCCCTACTCAGGTAGTTCCTTCACCAAGTCACACTGTGCCTGTACAGGCCTTGGCAGTGGTGTTGGGCTGTGTGCTGCAACTGTTACTGCAGGATAACACTGTGTAGCATAGTAAATAACATAACAACTTGTATGCATGTAGCTTATGAATACTGCAGAGCTCCAACGGATGTGTCCGGATACCAGAACTGTGAACCGAGCATCCAAACACATGCACAAGTATATGTCTTGCCTGTGCATCTGCCTCAGTATGGTGTGAGTGTTCAGGTGTGTGTGCATTGCTGATGGGTGTCATCAGCCACTACACCAGTGTTTACCTAGCATCCCCCACTAGGAGACTGTAGGGGATGTCCATATAGGCATTGGTGTGCTACAGCTGTGTCAGAAGCCATATATCAGACACATCATAGCTTCCAGGGCAGACAGCACACACATTCAATCTCATGCCCTGGCCATCGCATATGGCCTAGCTGTTGGAGGGTATGCCCATGCACTGACTGTAGGCCCTACCCTGCTCCCCAGGTGGTGCTACGTGTGCAGGCTATAGCACCCAGTACCCCAGGGTAGTCATCCATGTGGTTCAACAGATGCATATTGCTGGTCCACTAATCACGTGTGTTGAGGACATGTATGTGCTCACTAGCATGTGTTGACATGGCATCTGTGAACTGGTGCAATACTCTGGATGCAGATGACTGTGAGATACCCATGATACCCCCAGTTGTGCTGTGTGAGGTACGTGTGGCTAGTACACCTAGGCCAACACATCCCATGGTATCCACTGTGATGCGTGTCCCTCGACCTGTTTGATGTGTCAGGCACAGGTCAACAAGCTGCTGTAGGAGATCTCTGTCCACCCCATAGTGCTCCAACATCCCCAGCCCATGTAGCCCCTGGTAAGTCACCCTCGGTCTATAAAGTCTTATGTCACCCCAGTAAGGGTTGTTTGGCAGCATACACATCCTCACTGCCCCAGCCTCTTGCACATGTTGGTATATATTGCCTGCTGCAGCCCGTGTCATTTGGTTGGACTGTGTTGTGAAATGTCCCTGCAGGTATACACCGGTGGTGTAGAGTGTGGACGAAACCTGTGTGTGTGTATTCCACTTGCTTGCATTAAAGTACTGTTCATGTGCGGGCTGGCCATGTCATCTGCTGATTGTGCTGATCAACACCTGTTTGTGCAGCCTGTAGACCCTGACTACCCCACCACTGCTGTCATCCCTCCCAACGTCACCAGGCAGGTGTAGGCACACCCCTTAGCTTAGGTGTGCTAAGCCAGGAACACTCCCAAGGCACAGTTCTGCCATGTACGTACAGTATGCCTGACCCCCCTCCCATGCTGTCAACTATATTCGAGACCTGCACCCGGCTGACTACACACATACACTCCAGGGACCAGCAGCACACCCTGGTGATAAATATGATACACCATAGTCAACCTCATCTGCATAGTATAGTCTTCTAATGAATAGTTATATGACCCATACCGAACCTCCAAATTATTAACCACTGCTCAGTGTCGCTCAGATCTATACCCAATTGGCAACAGGTGCCTTACCATCACCATATTCGATGTCCCATGGTCTTTCCAGCAACAAAATAACCGGTGTCTACACGACTACAACCCGTGGCCCTGCACACTACAGATGATGTGCATTACCACCACGCCATGGCAGATATACATAGATCCCAGGTTATCACGTACAGATCATCCAGCACAAACATTCAATAGTGCTGATGTCCCCAGACATATGTTCATATGTTCACATCTATGTCCACCTCTACATCTACATATATCATATATATTATTTGTATACATATATACATGGACATATATATATATATATATATATATATATACCAACACATACGGTATAACTGCCAAACACACACACCTGCCATGCCCTGGAATCAAGCACCTACCTGTCTAGTCTACCACACTACAGCATTATGCAGTAACAGAATGCGCTACCGAGTTCCGGCATCACCGCACTCCCACAGGCATACATCTAGACGGATGACATCATCCGCAAAGGCAAAGATGCTGATAGGCAATGTATGTGGACTGAGCCATCTAAAAGCATTACTCTGTCCCCAGGCAGCTGGAAAAACACACACACACACACACACACACACACACACACACACACACATGGCAGGGCTGGGAGTCAAACATACACCTAACTACCTTATCACATTACAGCATTACACAGTTACAGAATGCACTGCTGAGATTACTGGAACACAGCACTCCCAGAGGCATACATCTTGGTGAATGACATCATCCGCAAAGGCAAAGATGCTGATAGGGAATGTATGTGGAGTGAGCCGTCTAAAAGCATTACTCTGTCCCCAGGCAGCTGGAAACACACACACACACACACACACACACACACACACACACACACACACACACACAGGCACACACTTGGCAGGGCTGGGAGTTGAACATACACCTAACTATCTTATCACACTACAGCATTACGCATTTACAGAACACACTACCGATATTACTGGAACACAGCACTCCCAGACGCATACTTCTAGGTGGATGACATCATCTGCAAAGGCAAAGACGCCAATAGGGAATGTATGTGGAGTGAGCCGTCTAAAAGCATATTACTGTCCCAAGGTAAACATAGACAAACACACAGCAGTGGTGTGAGCAGGACAACTGCCTATCTACGGAGCACTATTACAACACTACATAGATACGGGATGCGCCACAGACAGTACACCCTTCAAGACAGTCAACCAGTGTGTTCAACGTAGGCATCCATCCTGATATGGGAAATGGACATCTGCTGCCTGGATGACCACCATCGCTATACAGGATGTCAGTGGCCATGCCCATACACAGAGGCACATCACCGACACAAGGTGTCACTGGGCATGCTCACACACTTAGCAGTTGCAAAGGGCCATCTTGCATGCACACAGATTCTAAACACAGAAGTGCACAGTTTGGAATGTACTGTGTGTCCATCTACACAATGGCATACTGGGCATGCTCACACACTTAACAGTTGCAAAGGGCCGTCTTGCATGCATACGGATTCTAAACACAGAAGGGCACAGTTTGGAATGTACTGTGTGTCCATCTACACAATGGCGTACTGGGCATGCTCACACACTTAGCAGTTGCAAAGGGCCATCTTGCATGCACACGGATTCTAAACACGGAAGGGCACAGTTTGGAATGTACTGTGTGTCCATCTACACAATGGCGTACTGGGCATGCTCACACACCTAGCAGTAGCAAAGGGCTGTCTTGCATGCACATGGATTCTAAACACAGAAGGGCACAGTATGGTGTTACTGTCCCCACGTACATGAAGGCCACTCACATGTACTGACCAGTACACACTCAGGAGCTATCACAGATGTCTCAGGTGCAGATCACAGAGGTAAATGTCGCAGTCTACTATGTAGCCCTCAGACATCACCATGTCGTTGGACCAGCAACACACAGCCATACATTACCACAACACCATGTGACTCATGACCAGTGGACTGTACATAGGTCTACAGCAAATGTGCAGACTACACATGTACTGACAGGGTTCCATCATGTGTTATGCATTGCAATGATACCACTGTACATAACCAGGTTGGCTCTACACATAACAGGGGCCCTGGGTCTTACACAGCTGTGACAGATGACTGTCGCTGTACACCAAAGAACACACATGTTTTAATTATGACATACATGTAATCGCAGTGGATATGTGCATGGACCACACACACACACACACACACACACAGCACATATGTGCATAGCATAGCTTTTGCTGTCCTCCATGCAGACAAGTGGCTACAGCAATCACAAGCATGCAAATGGAAGGTAGGGCCATGGCTGTTGAATGCTAACAGTACATGAGGTAGCAATGTTGACCGAGGACACATTCCCTCTGTACTAGTTACCCATGACACCCATCATATCATACAACAGTCCATGTGTTATGTATGTCATCACACATGTCCACCAATTGCAATGCATACAAACATGGTTACATGACAGGCATGTAGGACCAACACACATGTACATTTAGTAGTGTGCATGCAGCTACCATGCATATGCAGTAGCTGATATATGTAACTCATCTGTGCCTAACTACAACATGCAGTTGCAATGCAGCCCCATTATTGACACCTGTATATGGTGAAATACTGACAGTACGGTAGGATGTACATCAGGTATGGATGGATGTGTGTACATAAAGTGGTGATCCACCTCTGCAGATGGATGTTTACCGGGGATGACTCACAGGTGTGTCACACGCCACCCTACCATTACATGTGCAAACAGTATGCTATGTTACTGTTACTTGATGGTGAAGACATAAAACCTACACAGCGGTCGGGTGTTACTGACTGTAAGTCACTTGACACCTGTAACACTTACATCCTCCCGTGTGCATATAGCAGCACAATTGCCGGAGGTAGTGTTGGTACACATAATGCGGCCAATACTGCTGCATGTCTGTCAGACATATCATCATATAGCAGGTGTATCATTCACAGTACTGCCATGTGTGTTTGCTTGTGTGACCATATATGCCACATATGGTGGGGAATACATCCCAATTGTTACACACCCCTGTACACTGTTGTAGAGATCTGTACATACTGCAGTGTGGAAAGCATGACGTAGGCAGGGGTGGTGTGTGTATCACACACGTCAGCTATGCGTATGTGAATGACATTTGTGGACTCCACAGTGTGTGCGTGTGTGTGCGTGTGTGTGTGTGTATGTATGTATGTATGGCTGTCTGGTGCATGGAGTGAGGGTGTATGCTACCATACAGAACACACAGGATCCCTAACCCCTCATGGTGATGCAGTCTACTACCCTGTTGATGCCATCGGTCTCAGCCGTAGTGCCTACCTGTATATGTTCATTCTCTGTGTCGCGTCGTGTGGGTGCACAGTACTGTGAGGGTGATTACCACATAGGCAGGGGTCCTCACCTCAACACTATGGAGTGTGCATTATAGTGTTGTTGACCCCGTGAGTGTGGGCATGTTCCTGTAATGTGACAGGGTATTACTGCTACACAGTGAGGCCTCATGCTATCAAGTGGCCTCTAACGTTATCATCAGCCGGACCGATGTGTACACCCCCCGCACCATGTCAACATACCTGTGATGTGACCTGGTATGGTTGCCACATCTCTAGCCACTGTAGCCTATTAAACAGCCCACATGCTTCTGGATCAGTATATGTGTGGACATCTGTGGTATGTTAGCCTTTCCAACAGTCAGGTTGAGGCTACGTATAGCATGCTGATATTGCCATATGTGCCTGTGAGTGCTTCACATTTACACATGGGAAACTGCAAACACTGCTACTTGTTGGCACATGCAAGTAGACCATAAGGAGGGAACCAGGGCATCATTACCAACATGCTGCTACTGTTGTTACAGAGACACATACTGTGAACATATAACAATGCATGATAAACCTGTACTACATGGTATGTCTGGTGCGTGTCAACAGTACACAACTAATGTAATATACACTTCTCTCACTATTCTGTTCACCCTGTGCATCAGACCATTTGAGCATGTCCCTGCACCGATGGTGTGGATGACAGGGATGCGGCACAGGCTTCATCATATGCACAGGGTGATAATATTTGCCAGGGGCATAGGCTGCACCAATGGATGACATCATTTGTGTGGGTAAGGGCCGGTGATCTGATAGGACATGTGTGGTCGTTATGCATGTGGGTGTTGCAGTGCCCTACAGATGTGTTTGCCATGTGCGTGTATGTGTGCACACAGTTCTGCCTTTTGTGAGGCCTACACAGGGGTATTATTGACAGCTCCAGATTGTACAGACCAGGATGTACAGCTCACTGTGTCCGGCCATGGCCACATGACCTGTGCCTGCCAGGGGTTGCACGGGCACTACCAGGCAGAGGTACAGATTGGCTACTGTCCGACGACACATGTCCACTGGAACTGTGTCCCCACTGGGAACATCCAGGGCCATGTCCACATGGCCTGCTGTGCCCTGGTGTGGACAGTGCAGCACCAGCTGCATTGCTACTGCTACCGGCACTATGGGAGCGGGCATGTGAGGTGGCATGCTCACGTTGACCTGCACTAGGTGGAGTAGCTGGCCTACGTCCACATGGCCTATGCCTCACTCCTACCAGATGTTCCAGCACAGACAGCTCACGCTCACGGATTGCCATGACACAGTCAGGGATTCTGCCCATGTCACCCAATTGCCTGTCCAGAACATCAGCAATCTGCTGTTGAGCATTTGCCAATGCCTGGATGTTGTCATTTAGAGTATGGATAGCAGCCCTCTGCAGCCTCTGCCCTTCTCTGTTCTGCCATTCAGCATGTGCCTGTGCCGCCATTACAGTCTGGAACATGTGTCTGGTGACACCAGCTGCTACGCTCTGTCCTGCAGGTGCATGTCTGCCAGAGGTCCTTCTACGAGCAGCACTGGCCACATGCCTGTGTGGCACATCTGCAGTCATTACACTGACACCATGGTGTGGAGACACACCTTCTGTAACCACCACACGTTCCTGTTCCACACTAACAGACGCTGACTGTCCTTCCTCTATGGCCACCGGTGATGCGGTATGTGTTGGCAGCAGAACTGTGTACGGGGAAGAGGGGGACATAGCTGGGATGGCAACCATTGGCACAGATTCAGCCCCTGACAACCCTGCCTGTACCTCATGCATATGTTCATCACTGCTAGTATCTGTGGGGACACTAACATCAGATGGACCGCAGGAGGGTAACGCACCTACATCACCTGTGACTGCAAAGAAAGACTCTAAATTACAATAGACACACACACACACAGACACACACACACACACACACACACACACACACACACACACACACACACACACACACACACACACACACACACACACACATACACACACACACACAAACACACACACACACACACACACACACACACACACACACACACACAGAAACACAGGCACAGACACACAGACACACCATGCATGTGATTTGACAGATGGCATGCAGCATGCATGTGATACAGCAGACGGCATGCAGCTCATACATTAATAGTGTTAGTTAGCATACCTCCCTGGGTTGCACACAACAGCAAGCAGGTGTCATATCAGTAGCCATGCAATTCACACAATCATGGAAGTAAGCATGCATCCCTGTAATACACCATGTGGACCAGAACAGGTTAACAGTACACATGGCTGAAGTGACCTTGACATGTAATCTGCTGACATGTGCATTAACATGCATACGTGTCTGACACAATGGTGTCCTGACACATGTACAGCGTTGTAATGGGCATCACATTGCAGTGTTGTCTGTATGCCCTACAGATAGAATGCATGTTTAGCAAATGTGCATGAGCATGGAAGGGTAGTGTGAGCCATCTACATTGCTATACAGTGTGAAGTACAGACACTGTGCCATTGCATGGCATCATGAGGCATCTATATTGCTATACAGTGCATAATATGCACACATTGCATAGCCATAACTGCATGCATACCCATGACATAACTGTGGATTGTGACCCACGATGCTGAGGTGTATGCACACCAAACCATGCTGTGTCATGTGACAGGTCACTGGAAGACCTACAGATGACACTCCTGCACAACTACTACAGAATCTTAGCTGCCTGGCAACCATGTCCACACATGGCAGACTTGTCAATTCACTATGTCCCACATGACATTTATGTACCACACACACGAGGTGCACAGCTAACGGTGATGTCCTACAGCAGCAAGGGAAATGTACAGTATCTGTGGCCTGATGTGGTGTCAATGTCTGTGGAAGCTGTACAGGTGACTACTGTCATGCTATGACACAGTTGTGATGTTCAACACATCTTATATGGTAGACTTAAGTGACACCTCCACTGTGCACAGGCTTTTAAGATGTCCAGTGTACCACATCAACTGTATAATCAGTCAGCTAAGGCTATAATTGGACCATGTGTGAACAATGTGCAACAGGGTGTATACACATCACATCTACTGTGTGGCTATATGTCTCTGGCCATTCCCCATGGCCATGTGTGAACATGTGTTGGCCAAATGTTTGTGATGGCCGTCTATCTCACATGTCTGTGTTGTCTCATATGACATACACCCATAGATGTCAGATATGTCACCATCCACAGGGCTATGCAGACAACGGGTTGTATGTTTGGTATGTGGGGTATGTGTTATGGGATAGTGTGACAATATTGCAGCCAGAACACTACGTGTCTGGGACATGTCAGATGGCACATCACAATGTGTGCACCCATTGCAGGGGCATATAACGCAATGATGACTCCTGTGGGTTGCCCATATCCCCGCTCACTGTATGGTACTGTTTGCATACCACACATGTGTTGTTCCAATGTATAGTACATATGCCTACATTGTACAACACCTCCACCGTTGTATGCACAGCTGTCTACACATGTAGCAATGACAGATACTGTGGTTTCATGTCAGTATATCATTTTGTTTGTATATATTGCACATGGGTAGCCAGTGTGAATGATGGGAGATGCGACCTGTATATCATGACTGGACCAAACATCAAGTGTACAAGTGTTAACTGGCCACATGGCGAATAGATATATGCTTTAACATGCCTGATACTGATGACAGTCTCACCTCCAACGGACTGATGTCTGTGCGGCACACCAGAGGTACCTGTATAGGGGTGACACAGCAGTTTGAACATTATCTATGACTGTATGACAGCCACAGGGTGCACTGTGCATGTTAACACATTTGCCTGTACAATAGCATATAGTATGCACATGTGTGCATACACAGGGTAGCATACTGTAGTATGCAGCATGTGTGTAAACATACCTTGCATATGATGTTACATTACATAATGTACAGTGACACATGCAACTAAATGGGATATAATAGTCATATGTGCAGTACTGACTTACCAGGCAAGTCCAGGCTCATTGGTTGGGAGACACCCACCTCCACGATGGCAGCTAGTGTTTGTGGATGCTGTTCTGAGGATGTCCCCAGACTGGCCAGTAGCTCCTCGGTGGGTGTGAGTGGGGGCTGGGCTGGTGGCCCACCATCTGTTCCACCTTGTTCCCTGGTGATTGCAGTGGCACGCTGTTTCGCATGTTGTATGAAGTCCATGCAGTGTCTGCGCACCTGCTGGTAGGTGCAGTTATGGCCACCCACATCATTAACCCTCCTGCAAAGATCCTGCCACAGGTCATCATGCTGCTGGGCATGCTGTGGCACATGGCTGAACAACACCTCATAGTTCTCATGGAGGTACAGGATGAGGACATCATCCTCCTGGCGGCTGTACGCTGGCAGGCGTGAACGAGGCATTATCTGTAAGACATAATGATGGTGACAGGTCACAGTATCACAGAGATGTACAGAGATACTGCTGCACTTACATTTGTAGTAAATCTAGTACATCTGCACAGTTATCTTTGCAAATCATCATGACACTGACACGATTGGCATGTTTGTGTCACACACATGTAACACCCGTTATGCATTGGATATCATCACCATATATGTGTGTCACCTCATTACATTGTTCATACTCCATGTGAATGCTGTCTTGATGGTGGCATGCCTGTTTGCCTGCACTGGTGTTCTTACCTATCAACACATGCCTGGATGTGTCCACAGTAATGCTGTTGACCTTGATGCTGTGTATATGTCACATATCAACACATACACTGCCTTAATGGACTTGAGCAGTGACAATGCACACATACACATGGAAACCTTTACATGCATGTGTTTTGCCATATACATCTACACGACACTGTACAGCAGTTCAACATCCTGCCATGGATCGCCTGTGTTGCATATGTGATAGACATGGGACAATGGCTAGTCGGACGTCATTCGCAGGGATGGTTATCAACTATAGCATGTACGGGCAAGGTTTCCTAGCTATATCCAACAGCCATTTTGCCACTGCGAGGTAAATCAGTGCCACATTACTGATACAGACAGTTGATAATACATCTACCAAGCGGTCATCACACCATGTATGACAGAGAATACATGTGCAGCTTTGATGGACAGGGTTGCATGGTATGGCGGGACTATGTCACATGTATGGCACAGGGATATGTCCAGCATGTGGCGATCCTAGTAGTAGGACGGTGGCTGTCCATGACGTATGTCTTTCAGATCAGGATATGCACGTGTAGCATGTCCAACATCATAGAGTAGCACATGTCTTTATGCAAGGTAGCCAGCATGCTGTATAGTGGAGGTGAGGATTGTGAAGGCTGGTGTCGCCCATCCACGCATGGCCAATACCCCTTAAAGGTGATTGGTGATCCAATATTGGTCACCCGAGTGCTGAGTATGCCTGTCCAATGATCTCCATGCTCATGGATGGCACCCTGTCATGACATAGGTGCCTCGTATGACTACCTAAGAAGCCTGGAGACGTCACCAACTCAGGGAGGTGAACTGCTAAGCACCATCCCTTACACAGTGTCCATAATGTTGACCACAGCCTAGGTGGTAGTTAATGGGCACAGGAATATTCACCTAGCGGTGACAATGTTAATATCATCTGTCAGATTGTGCACATATGTCACACACCTCACCCACAAAGCCCATTCTGTATGTTGTTCACAACACTGAGACAGCTATTGCTCATAGGTCATGGCCATTCACATCCTTACATACACAGATGCCTCACATTTGTCTGTTTGGTATGGGCTACAATGAGGGGGGAGTACAACACATTAACCCTGTTTTACTGTAGCTGCCACTGGTGTGATATGCACATGTCACTCTGACACCTTTTGTAGTGTTGATTCAGTCAACAGGCCACTGGTAGAACACTCCTGTGACATACAAAGGTACATGTAGTCAAACATCTGTACTGTCATCTACATCTGTACTGCTAACATCTACGTTGATAATGGTTCATGGACTTGCAGACCATACTCAGCAGGGTAATAGTGCAGTGCCTTCAATTATGACTGTCTTCACCATTTGTGGGTTGATATTATCCAACACCCTATCTGTATTGCATTTTCATGCTCAGCACTTGTTCAGAACTTGTGAGCACTTCATGAGCTACTAATTAATATAGCGCCCATTCCAAACCATTTCTCACAAGTACACTGTGTGTCCTTACATTTCCGGCTTGCTTACAGTACAACAGCTGTTGTACACACATAACTCACATATCTTGTGAGACATGGTTGAATATACAGGCATGTCCAACTGTCATGTACCAGTGCTATTGCCTGCCTATATGATGAATATGGCGTACATGTGGCAATAGAGCAATTGTCTCATGTACACAGTCAATGCTCACCTCCCAACATATGACACTACAGCCTGTGGGAGATGCACATATGTAGCCATGCTGGGGGTAATGCTCTCACCAACCCTGACTGAACCTGACAGTCATGTGGGGACGTGTAACATTTGCAACACACCCCACTCATCATATAGTCTCCCAAGATCTCCACCACTACAGGACACACATATGAGTACAACTTGTGCAGTACCTCTCCATACTCTGTGTAGGCACCAAAGGCAGCCCCCATCACCAAACACAACAACAATAACTTATAGCCCACAGACTCATGTGTGCCCATCACATACAGCCAATAGGGTGTTATAACATACACAACACACCAGTCATAGGTGACTCTCTGTAGGTGGTCACACTGATGTCCCACTCAGCAGGCTACACAAGGCAATAGTCGCTTACATCTAGCTGTCGGGTAACTGGTTCTGCAACATAACCTATGCACCCATGCCACACCTCACCAGGTACAATTTGACTGTCATTCTCCATGTTAGTGTGACTGCCCTGAGATGCAACTTCATAGACTACATGTGCAGGGGTATGCAATAGCTCACCGGTCTTGTAGCCCTAAAGGTATGGGCCAAGCCCTGGGGAGCATTATGCATTCATCCGGACTTGATACCACTGTACAATGACTGACTGTTTCACTTCAACACTTGCCTGTGCTTCTGCTGTCATTCCACAGGCATCAGGTATCTGTCCACTTTGACTGACATGGTCAACAAAACACGATGCTTTGGCACAGATGACCTGCACCTGTCAGCCCTGGGAGTACAGATAACATGTAAGGCTCTTGCTGCTCCTATACTGCCTGTCTTGTACAGTTTCCAATAACATTCACCACCAGAACAGGAACAGGCAAGCAAAACATGGGGTCATGTGACTCGATGCTTGACATCTTCATCTCTGACGCACGCAGGCAAGGCACTCCTTATAATGGACCACTTCAATATCTCTGCAGTGACTGGGACCTGCCTCTAGGCTCTGCAGAGCACACCTGCAATGACAGGTTATACACAGACCACACCTTTCAGTCATGTATATGCAGACCACACCTTTCAACCTTGTAACCTGGACCAGAACACCCACGGCTGAGGTGTTCTCATATTCCACTATGTTGTACACACCTCCTGGCTAGTTACTTAGCACAATGCATCAGAGGTGCTCCACATGCAACTAACTGTGGCCAGAACTGCTATACACATTGTAACATGCTACGGATTCAACAACATACCCCACGGTTACCAGACCTCATTTCTTGGTGTACTGGGCAGTAGGGTTCAGACAGGTACTACTGATGTGAGACTGACACTACCCCACACTTAACTGGGATAGCCACTCATGTACCGACACATTAGGCCAACACTGTCTGGGATTCATAACCTCCACTCGGCTGGATCAACCCATACACACCACCTCCAAGACCAACAATATCCTAGATATGGACACTACCAACATGTGACTGGTGTTCCACATCTGGGGTTATCCTCTCGATGGTGGATTCCGAACATATGCAAATCACCCTTGTTATCCACATCCCGGCACCACACCCTTCATGGCATACACAGTACAAGAGTACTACAACACCTACTACAGATGTCTTATGACAGCAGTAGTTAACGTCATGACACCCGTGCAGATGGACAATGCACATACAAATGCTGAAACATACCCCAGTGCACTTCATTAGCACTTACACGACTGCATGGATCATTGTATTCCAAAGAGAGCCGTGATGGTACCCACCAGATAACAGACGCCACTCTGGGGGTCCAGTTCCATGGACATCATTTACAACAAAAGGTGGAGGCTGTTGCAAAGTGGAATACAATCCCATGTGTGGGGTAGCTCACTGGTCAGCCTCAGTAGGGCTACGGGATCCCTCATCATATACTCCGAACCTAGCTACGTAAACATTACTGTAACACATTCCAGGGTGTACCACAAGGCATTATGGAGGTATGTCAGTAGTCAATGGCAATACCCACATCTGCTATGACATACGACAATTACTCAGGAACATTACAGAACCAAGTGATGTTGGCAACATCCTGGTGGGTGGGTTCAATGCTAACATTACACCCTCTCACTCCCTACAGGGCCACAATCCATGCAGGAACGTTGCGGTGTCCCTGCAGTCACAACTACACAGTACTAACCTGCACTCTCTAAGGCCTGGAGCACTGACTCCATGTGACCGTCCAACATCCCAGGCTGTGATTTACACAAACCTCTGAACGACATGTCTCCCCACTTGGCCACCAGATTCAGTAATAGCCTTGTATCAGACATTGTGGCCCCTGAATGGCACACAGCAACAGTTATCACACTCCACACAGGTGGCGCCACAATGAATCAGAGGGACTATTGCCCTATACGCCTGACTGGACTGTTCTGCAAGGCTATGGGGCACATCATCATGGAAGTCATTCACAGAGACATTGGTGGGCTCCAGTCCTTTGATGCCACACAGGTTGGACTTGTTAGAGCCAGAGCATGGCTCCTACACCTGGTGCAGATACAGTTACCAGGGTAGTTGATGATGGTAAGGGGGTCCACACAGCCTACATTGTCCTCTCATTGGCTTTCAGCACCGTTCTCCATTCTGGTATTGACAACATACACATTCACCTGCACATCGACCCCTATGTCTCAGGATGTTATGCAAAGTGGCTCACGGACAGGACCCACACAATGAGCGTAGCATACCATAGTACCTACTGTATTTCAGTTACACTTGGCGTACCACAGTCCTCAGTCATAGGGCCCCTCATGTTCGGTATATGCTTCCCTGAGGTACAGGCTAGCACAGAGGGACTTTCCGTGACTAGCTTTCCAGACAACTGCATACAAAGCACCATGATTGATCCACCAGCTGATACTGACTCCCTCCATAAGGGTGTCACTGTGACGGATACCTGATATCAATATCATGGCCTCAAGCTGCATGACACAAGGTGCATGAACATCCCCTTTGCATTACACCAATCAACCACTGACTATCACATAGGTGGAAGTCCCCTACATACATGTCACATTGTACGTGATCGTAGTACACATGTATGTAGCACCCACTCCTTTGATAACCATATTGCCACTGTGGCGTGGATATCCTTCTATGTGGCCACCCTTATCTGTACTGGGTTTGTAGCTGGAACATAGGCACCCATTGTACCTCTGAACTCCTGACGTATACACACATTCAAGGGTACAACACCCCATTTAGGGTGTACCTTACAGAACAGCTACGGCTTTACATACCACAACATTAACATGCCATAAGGATTATTGCGCTCCAAAGGTTGACGTATGCGGCAGAACTACGGACTGTACACATTTGCATACTGCATACTCAGGGGTGACCTCTGCTGAACAGACAGGGCCCATGTCCACAACAATATTCATGGATATACTCCACATAAGCGACATAAGCAAAAGCCACTTAGAGCAACATGCTCATGGATATGTACACACACGCAACAATGAGTGGGATGTGCTTGAGGGTTACATTCCCAAACCAGACACTCACCATGCTTTGGAACAGGATTCCTATGTACATCATGCAGGGACACTCAGTAGCACTGTTCATGTGATACCTCACTTGATGGATCGGAGAAACACATGTACACCAGGGATCTCTGCAGTGGCTGTACTGTGCAGAGGTGCAGGTAACACATGGCTATGCTGTTCACAAACAGGACACTACCCTAGAGAGGTGCTGCTGATGTAAACACTGTAGTTGGGCTTACACATAGACTTGCCAGACTGCATAGTACCCCACTATGAACCTGTGAAGCTATTACATGTCCTTTGTGCATAGCTAATTGAGTAGCTTTTCCATTTCGATTAGCTATCATGCTGTTACAGTGTCCCGTGACTACAAGCCATATGTATCCTGTTATTGTATATTGTACATGCCAATAGACGATACCTTTGGTATGCATGATATGACTGTTATGCTGTGTAGAATATCTGACATATCTACCTACAATACTGTACATTACACATATTTTACATATTATCCCATAATGCAAAGCATACTTGCACAGCAGGACCATTTAGGCATGTCATTGTCGTTATATGCCCATACACATGCCTACTGTGACAGTATATCAACATATACTATCCGCTGCTATGGCACGTACTTGTTGGACATACCCTACCACTGATGGCGGGTGGTATGGAATTGTTCTGTTTAAAGCCCTCATGTAGCATCCCTTGTGGTGTCTGTGATGTTTACCTTGTGGCCCACTGCAGGACACACAACTTCTACAAGCATTACTATGCTCAGCAAGACATCACTACATAATACCTTTTCCCACTTTATGCATTGCGGGCACTTTTAATTAATACAAAACAGGCTATACATACACTAACATACTGAGTGTTCTACATACCTTGTTAGCGTTCCGAACTTTCGTAACTATCTCTCTTACACTGTTTAAACAGTTCTATGGTATGAGCATACGGTTTGAATGTCTGGCAAGTCAACCTTATATACGTCGATACCTGTAACATGTGGTTTCCTACCGCCAATTGGTGTTCCTGAGTGAATTATTACTTGCACATCAGCTGTGCAGCTACTCCATTCGCCAATTACATGGCAACAGTGGGGTATAATTGAATTCTCCACTTGGGCGTTGTCCATTTGCCCTGCCTTCAGGGAGACGGCCTGTATTGTGTTTTGTTGTGTGTAATTGCAACTGCTATGTGTAGAGACACGGATATTTTGGATTCATGTCTCCCGTGGATTGTGTGTGATGGCTAGAGTATGTGGTTCTGCATGTGAGTGTACCTGTCCTCTCAACTGTCTGATAAGGGACTATTGCAAACAAAACCTGTAACATCGCCGTCTGTTCCATTATACAACGGCTACGATTTCACATGGCACCTTTAAAAATGTGTCTCTCACAAGGTATGTTAACGTTTCTGCAGATGTAATTGAGTGACTGGATGTTTGTGCTGTTATTATAGTCTGTATTGCTATAGTTTCATGTGTGGGGGATGTAGGTGGGTGTACATAGCATATACAGGTTTGTGGGGCTTGCATTTCTACATATTCCATATATGTGTGTGGGCTCCTTCCCTAATTAAAGACCTATCAGTAAGCAGACTTTTGTTATGGGCATATACATTGGGCCGTTGTTAACTGGTTTCTATATAGTATGCAGGTGAGGTTGATACTTCCATACCTCCGGAAATACAGCGATATGTAAAGGAATGTTACTAAATGACAGCTGTCCCGTGTATTTCTGTCCCAGATATTTGCACTCATTGCAGTTGTGTTGGTAACTGAACCTCTTTGGCATTGGTTGCCACCTTTTCAAATGGCCATAGTGGGACACTTGCGGGACACACATCGGTGTTTACAGGTCGACACATACTCACGGTCAGTACACAGGATAGCACATACTTTTATCCTAAATACATACTTATTCTTGTAGAACTTTGGCTACTTATCATATTGCATGTAACATTTACGTTTCTTACATACAGGCATAACTATTTAATGCAACTATTACATAATATATGGGACATAATAATGTCCTACAATCTCGGACATTTGCCCTTTTTAATGTTTTATATCAGGACACAACTGACCAGGGAGGGGCTGTCCCTCCTAATGTGGGACAGGTGGTAACCGTATGCCTACGGCTAGCTATAATCACACCTACCGTAATGATCTACCTCTGAGTTGGCACTAACAGACACACACACACACACACACACACACATTACAGTCACACAGAAATGCACACGGCACCCTCAGCACACACATACACAGACTACGGCAATCACAAACACAGTTGAACACAGTACCTACATGGACCGCAACACCGCAGCGGTAACTAAATGTCCCTTCATATCGTGATAATATTACTTGCAGTTCTAGTGTTCCAGTACTGTGTTCTTTTGGTCTTTCAGCCTCATGGTTATGCGTGTTGGTATGTGACACATTCCATAGTTGGCGGTATCCTATTTATTTGTACCTCCATGGTTGTGTACATGTCATTGACCTATCTATATATTTGCAGATATCGGTGAAACCGTATATATCAACATATATCTCTCTATCACCCTTTCACCCTTTCTATCTGTATTATATATATGTATATATATATATATATATATATATATATATATATATATATATATATATATCTGACAGAGAGAGTGACAGGCAGAAATCACCTTTCATTATGTACTTGTCGGTGTATACTGTTTCCTGGACTCTGCACGTTTGTGTTTGAACCTGTCACATTACACACCTGCCATAGGTACATCTTGGCTACCATAGTGTTAGGTGATTGTGCACATGATTGTGTATTCTACTTCTGGCAGTGGTAGTTTTACCCTTCAGAGCAGGCACTATTAGTACAGGGATGAATAATGCTGGTTTCACCTGTTCTGGACATCACTGACCATGATCTGTGCGATATTCAGAGAAGCTTAGCCCTGTTTCTCGCATATCCGTATAGTCATATTTAAACGACGCTTACCAGCACTGGGCAACGCATATTCCCACTAATGTGTGCTAAACATGATCTGATGACCTGCATCCGACATGCATTATTCGTGCCTTCGGGATTACATTACATCCCTTGCAGGACGTGGGACCGGGAATATGCACGATGGTCACTGCATTTACCACTTGGGCATCTGGGATTTGTACACGTGTTATGGCATTTTGTATGTGGACTATACTACGGCTGTTACTCCATACTGTAATCACATGGGTAACTCAGTTAGTTTACATATGGATGAGTCCTATTAATGGTATGTCCATGTGATGTTTAATGGATGTGCTCCAGCATTGGGTATGTATATCACAGTGAGCCACACACTATAATGTGCTACACCTTCAAATGACCGTAGGTGGAGCATGCTGGGGTGACAGATACCTGTCATGGGTACACCCCATGCCTTGACACAACATCCATGATTACATTATGTGGAGCCCCTCATTAACGCACCAGGGAATCCGTGCAGAGTGTGTGGAGAACAGTGATTACACACATGGGATCCCGTGATTGCCTCTGCTCCACTGAGCAACAGTTGGTTACTCGATGTTGTGGCAACAGCAGACACTGTTTGCCTTGATTGGTGTATGGCCTCTGACAATCGGGCGTGTACCTACCGATGTACCTAGGAACCTATACACACAGTACCAACATATACTGATAGGTGCGTGTACTGTTCAGGTGTTGACATTCCTTGTTCCAGCAGCTGTTGTGTCTACAATGGTTGAGGGCTGCCTATGTAGGATTCATACAGTAGCCCACCTATACATTACAATTTACAGGTGGTCGTGTGTGTGTGCCATCCATTTTACTGTGTGTGCAGGTGGAGAGGTGTGTCAGTCCATAGGGGCCTACACTGTCAGAGTATGTGCTACATGTTCCCTCTTTGCCAAGGCATAGGCATATTGGGCATGCCTCCGTCTGCCTACTGGGGCTGGCACAGGGTGTTCATGGTCTGAATCCCTCTGTGCCTGTGATGGCATTGGCAACTGCGGTGGGCTATGAGGGCCTTCACCATTTTGTCCCTGCTGCAGCTGTTTCCACAGGATCATATTATGTAGCATGGCACATACTATGAAAATGTGGGCACACATGCCTGGAGAGTACTGCAAGGCTCCATCAGATGTGTCCAAGCAATGGAACTGTGATTTCAGCATCCCGAACACATGCTCTATGATGATTCTGGTTTGTGCGTGTGCCTCATTATAGCGTTCTTGCATGGGTGTGTGTGCATTTTTGATGAGAGTCATCATCCATGGCTCCAGTGCATAGCCAGCATCCCCCACAAGGTGGCCATGTGGGATGTCCCCCCTGACAAATACCTGATACAGCTGTGAGGCATCCCAGATATGAGATTCATGGTAGCTTCCAGGGCTGCCAGCATACACATCCATGATAATGCCCTGGGCATTGCACACGACCTGGCAGTTGATGGAGTGGAATCCCTTGCAGTTTATGTAGCGCCTACCATGCTCACTGGGTAGTGACTTGATATGTATGTGCGTGCAGTCTATCGCACCCAGTACCTCCGGGTAGTGTGCCACATGGTGGAAGTGACGCATATTGCTGGCCAACTCCTCCTGAGTTCAGGGGAAGTATATATGCTCATTGGCATGTGGTAACATGGCATCCAGGAACTGGTGTAGTACCCTGGATGCTGATGCCTGTGAGATCCTCATTATATCTCCAGTTGGCCTTTGAAAGGTACCTGTGGCTAGTATTCGCAAGCTTACACATACCTTCATGTCCACTGGGATGGGTTCCCCTCTGTTGTTTCTGGATCTCAGGCATGGCTGGCACAGCTCAACTATTTGCTGTAAGATGTCCCTGTCCACCCTGTAATGCTCTACTATCTCCAGATCATGTAGCCCCTGGTAGGTTACCCTTGGTCTGAACACTCTTCTCCTCCTCCGGGGCCTGCGATGGTTGTCAGCATCATCCTCCACAACACCGTCAGTCTCTAACACATGGTGATGAATCACAGCTATGGCAGCTCCCAACATGTACATTTTAAAAGTTCTCCATGTGTTTACACCTATGATGCAGTGTTTGGGAATACACAGGTGTGTGTGGGGTGCTTTCACACTTTATACTACTGTGCTGTGAACACCAATGATGTCATAGGTTCATAGGTTCATACTAGGCTATCTGCCCTAGGGCATTTATAAGCCTAGCCAGAGTGTGTTTGGCTTTTGCCACCCATTTTAAATGAATTTTGCTATGCCCTTTTTCGAGGTTAGTATACTGTGCCTCTGTCTAACAGTGACACAGAAGTGATACCCGGGGTAAACCTACGATCTCCCATCCACTCATCAAGATTCCTCTTGAAGAGAGTCATGACGGACTCTGCCTAACCTGGACTGGGATTTTATTCCAGAGTGAAGGGAGCCTCTGGGTTATGAATTTGTCCCTCCAGCATGTCCTATTTATTTCAGTGCTGAGGTTCATGTCTCTCAAGTGAGTAGCTCGATGGGATTTGGATTTTCTGAGGTGCAGCATATCCATTAATTCCGGGTGGGACATGGCTTTATACGTCAGGCACAGATCGCCTCTGAGCAAGCGGTATGCCACTGAGTAGAGCTGGAGTTTCTTTAACCGGGCAGCATATGGCATCTGTTTGAGTCCTTTGATCCTCTTGGTGAGGTACTTTTGGGGTCTTTCCAGTTGCTGCAGGTGTCTGGTAAGGTACATCCCAAAAGGGGCATTGTACTCAATTATGGGCCTGATGAGGGATGAGTAAAGAGGCACGATGACCTCCCTGATCTAAATGTGAATCCCTTCATGATTAGGTGGGCTATATAAAATGTTTTCTAACCACTTTGACCACATGGTTGTCAAATGAGAGATTGCTATCAACTTGGGTCCCCAGGTCCCTAATTACTTCTTCAATTTTAATGGATTACCACCTATGTGGTAATTTGTGGGCACTTTGTTTTTGCCAAAGGGGATGACTATACACTTCTTGGCATTTAGCTTGAGGCCATGGCTCTGGCACCAGTTGTCTGTTTCTATGAGGCCCTTTTGGAGGATGGTTGTGTCGGCTGGAGAGTCAATTATGGCGCCCAGTTTGCAGTCATCTGTGAACCTGGTCAGCCACAGTCCTTCCGTGTTGGCCTGTACCTCCGAGAAATATATACCGAACAAGAGAGGTCCCAGGACTGAGCCTTGTGGGACGCCACTTGTAACTGGTTTGGAGTCTGACATGGCTCCAGCAATTCTAACCATGTGGGTTCTGTCCTTGAGCCAGTTTGCAACCCATCTAGTGACATAGGGGTTTATATTTAAGCTGGTGAGCTTATCTATAATGCTCGAGTGAGGTACTGTATCGAAGGCTTTTGTGAGGTCCAGGTAGGCTGTGTGGACCACCTTCCCCTCGTCAATGGCCTTGTTGACTGTTTCAAAGAAATCAACCAGGTTTAAGAGGCAGGATCTGCCCTTAACAAAGCTGAACTGGGTAGGATCCAGTGTCTGTAGGTTCCTAATATCTTTATTTATGAGGTCCATGATGATCCTTTCCATAGCTTTGCAGACCAAGCTAGTCAGGCTTATAGGGCGATAGTTTCCAGGATCCATTGAGGCACCACCTTTGTGGAGAGGGACCACTGTTGCTGTACGCCACTCTTTGGGTACATATCCTGTAGTAAGGCTGAGATTGAACAGTAGTTTTATGTTTGGGTTTAGCTCTTCTTGGAGTTCATGTAGGACGCAGCCTGGACACCGTCTGGTCCCATTGATGCTGTGTTTTTTGCTTTGGAGTGGGCTGCTCTTACCTGAGCATCTGAGATGTCAGGGGGGCAGCACTCTGCTGGGATAGATATTTGCACCTTTGGTGGGGAGGGGGGGGAGTTTGTACTGAACCTGTCAGCTAGGATGTTGGCAATGTCTGTGGGTTCAGTGTATTTTTTGTCATTTTGGACTAATTCTGAGCATATCTGGAAATTCCCACCCAGGTTCCTAACATAACTAAAGAAAGCCTTGTGATTATCCTTAGTGTCCTGTGCAATTTTTTTCTCTAAGCTGGCCTTAGACGATTTTATGAGTGCCCGTAGTTTTTTGCTAATACTGATCAGAGATGCCTTCCCTTTTTGGGATTTTGCTCTATCAAGTAGTAGCTTCCTCCTTCTATTGTATAGTTTGTTTATGGCTGGGATCCACCAGACAGGACGTCTGCCTTTGGAGGATTGGGTCTTGGTTTTATTTGGGTTTGCATGATCCATGCATTCCTGAAGGTGTTCATAGAATGCATTTATATAGGATTCTGCGGTCTGGGCCATATTTTCCATAGGCCCGGGGGTTTTGAAGGATTCCACCTTGGTTTTGAGGAGTGTAAAATTTGCTTTAGAGAAGTTTTTCACTGTGGTTTTCTGGGCAGGGGGTGGGGTCGGGATGTGAATATCCAGTGAGTTTAGTTTATGGTCTGATCTTACCAGTGAGGGATACACTTCTGGTCTGGGGCATAGAGTCCCCATGTTGGTGATGATCAGGTCCAGTATGTTTTCCCCTCTTGTGGGAGTGGTAACAAGTTGTTCCATAGCATTTGAGTTTATAAATTCTAGGAACCTTTGGGCTAGGGTGTTGGAGCTAGAGTAATGCTCCCAGTTAGTTATGTTTGGGTAGTTGAAGTCGCCCAATATAATGGTGTTTGGAGAGACCTTCATATTTTCCAGTGTTCTCAGGAAGGCCGAGTGGGGTTCCTGGGTTTGGGAGGGTGGTCTGTAGTAGGCTATAAACTAGAAGGCAGTTTTACCCACTCTTAGTTGCACATGGATAGTCTCTGATGCTTTGTGCTGTGCCACCAACCTGGAGGTGTGGGTATCTTTGACGAATATTGATACTCCCCCTCCATTTGTGGTTCGGTCCAAGTTTTGGGGCCTAAAAGCATGGTATGAGGTATAACCTGGTAGTGCTGGGATGCTCTCGGGAGCCTTGAACCAGGTTTCTGTTACTGCACAGATATCGATGTTCTCCATGCTAAGGAGAGTTTCGAGTGCATGCATCTTGAGGTTTAGACTTCTGGCGCGTAGCATTACTCTTAGTTTCTTATCCCTTGTGATACCCATGGAGGTGGGTTTGTCTTTTGAGCCTTGCCTAAAAAAGGCACTATGGGGGTAGCAAGAGCCTTTGCCAATATCCGAAAGCCCAGGGTGACAGGTGCAAGCTGTCCCTAGCGAAGCATCATGGTTTGTCGAGCATGTCATCCCAGGCTGACAGGCATTGGATCCCCTTTGAATAACACCAATACTTAAGCCAATTGTTAAAATTGATCATCTTGTCTTCATATTGTGGCATCATTCTTGGTGAGGGTAAGATGCTACTCAAGGTCAGGGTCATACCGGCCTGGGCAACATGCTCAGAGAGCTCCTCTATGTCTCTTTTCATGTAGTCCAGGGAGGTATGTCTCAGGTCATTCACACCAGCATGGACAATGACTGAGTCATATTTGACCTTGCCTTGGAGTGACCAGAATGCTTGTGTTATGTGGCGGATCCTAGCGCCCGAAAGGCAGCTCACCGTGACCTTCTCCTTGTTCAGCCTGGTGAGCGGAACGTCAGTGTGCCTGATGATAGAGTCACCTATTACAAGTGTATCAGGTGTGTTGTTTAGCCTTAAGGGCTGTGACTGTTCGGCAAACTGGCTTTGTGAGCTATGTGTTGCACGTGTTTTGTTTTGGAGTAGCGGTTGCTTGGGTGTCTGCTTTGGAGGTCTCTGCTGCTTAGGCAGATTTTTATTTAGAGCCTCCAAGTATGTTTTTGTGTGTTTATGTGTTTGGTTTGCTGTTGTGGTAGGTCTATGTCAGACTGGAATTGTAGTGAGTGTGGTTTCTTTCTCCTCCTGACTGGTTACGCCAGTACTGAGTTGAGAGAGCTTAGCCTCCAGTTTGTCTATATAGTTGCATCTCTCACATGTGTTGGAATTTGTTGGGAGGAGGAGAGGGTTGTCTGTGTACATGAGGCAGTTGTAACATTGCATCAAGATTCCCAGATTCACCAGCTGGACCAGAGAGGAGATTGACAACTGACCTTTGGACATGCTAGAATAGTATTGGGAATTCCTTTATAATTGAAAAAAAGGGCCAGTGGGGAACAAGGTACTCAAGGGTGGGTTGTGAGGGTGTAGTGCTTTTAATTTTTTAGTGCTGACTTATATAATTGCTTTAGTGAGCAAGTGCCAGGTAACTTAAATGCAATGTGTTACATGTAACTTAAATGCAAAAATGACAAACAGTAACTTTCTTTCAAGTGAAACAAGGAAATAAGTACAGTAAGCAATGCAGATATCACTAGGGATCCACAGAAGTGTCGAAAAGCCACGTTTTAGGTGGAATTAGTGTTTCAGGGAAATAACAAGCAAACAACAACAAGCATACAAACAAAGCTAGATTCAGCAGGCCTGGATCTATTCTATGCTACAGCAAACAAGGTGTTCCAATTTCAGTAAGAAACAGTTCAAATATGCAGGCACTATAAGCCTTTACCCAGAAATTCCAGCTCAGAAGGGCAGAGTCCAGCCTCTCCTCCCACAAGAGTGCAGACCATGAACCTTCTTAATGTAAAATAACTGGCCTGAAGCCCAAGTGCTTAAACCAGAACTAATACACTTTTGGAATAACAGACACTGAGCCCTCAATCAGCAGTTCCCAACTTAGAAGGATGTAAGTTACCTGTCCTGCCACCACAGTGCAGGCCACAAACCTTCCTAATGTAAAACAACTGGCCTGAAGCCCAAGTGCTTAATCCAAAAGACTTAGAATGATAGCTACACTTTAATCAAGTTACTACCAAGCAGTAATAAATACAACTGAATACTTTAAAGAATGCCTGGATTAGTGCTCAAGTTATACAAACAAAGCTAGATTCAGCAGGCCTGGATCTAGTCTATGCTACAGCAAACAAGGTGTACCAATTTCAGTAAGAAGCAGTTCAAATATGCAGGCACTATAAGCCTTTAACCAGAAATTCCCAGCTCAGAAGGGCAGAGTCCAGCCTCTCCTCCTACAAGAGTGCAGACCATGGACCCTCTTAATGTAAAATAACTGGCCTGAAAAGTGCTTAAACCAGAATTAATACACTTTTAGAATAACAGACACTGAGCCCTCAATCAGCAGTTCCCAACTTAGAAGGATGTAAGCTACCTGTTCTGCCACTACAGTGCAGACTACAAACCTTCTTAATGTAAAACAACTGGTCTGAAGCTCACGTGCTTAAACTAAAAGGCTTAGAATGAGTTACACCAAGCAGTAATATATACAATTGAGTACTTTTAAGATGACACAAAAGCAAAATAAAGTAGGAAGAATCACAAATACTAAAAGCAGATAATTTTTTTTTTTTTTTTTTTTTGTTAGGGTGTGTATGTATGACTGTAGCTACAGGGTATCTTATGTGTTTTACTACAGGAACTACTATTGTGGTGCCTTTGGTGTTGAATTACATTTGGCTGCCGTGGATTACCTCTTGCCCTTCCCTTTACATTTCTTCACGTTTCACCTACCATTTTCTGGCATGCATCCAGTAGCCTGCTTTCAGTTTTACTTTCCTAGACCTAGCTTATCTTCTGTAATGTGTTCTATTGCCAGTCTACTGCAGGTTTGCTTTGCTCTGCTATGACAGTTCTCCTTTCTTTACAATCCAACACCTCCCCTATCCTGTTTTGCAGGTTTCTGCGAGCAGACTTGTCAGCTGCCATTGATTGCCCACTGTGAGTTAATAGGTGTTAATTGCTCAGTTGTACTCCAAGTACCCTACTGCGGCATTTCCTTCTTTTCTTCCCTGACCTTCCTGTGTGTGCTATGGTGCGCGGCGCATGCATCCGCTTACTGGGTTTTGGGCACGTTTTCATCCTCATACATATGTGCTTTCGGGCACCATATGTGCTCTCAGCTAAACAATGCTATACCTACCTCCCCACCCCTGTCCTGCGGCTTTGCTTAACAACGGCCAGGCCAGAATTGCATTGCTCCAATGTGCTTACAGCTACGGTGGCACACCCCACTGCTGATGTCATGTACACCTCTGAGCCACTCCTCGGTGTTGTAGCGCTGCGCCGTATGGTACATCCTTAATCCAGCGGGAAATTTGCAATTCAGTATTACCTGCCTCATTTGCATGGCATTGACTACTAATTCATAGTTACCGCACCGAAGACTGTCACAGACCCTTAGCAACCCTTGCAGCTTGGTTGTGGTGTACCATGCATACCATTGAATATTATGGTGAAATCCTGATTTGTATTACATTGCGATTTTATGACATTTGTATATATTTTCTTTGTGCTCCCGTTTGCGCACACATGCCCTGTGGTTGTACTTTGCGTTACTGTGGACATGACATTAAATGTTTTTAGGTGTTCTGCATCTTTTCTTATGCCATTGGCTGTATATTTAGCCATTGGCATATGTTAACTTTGTAATACATGAGTCTGGTCCGCTTTCATAGCTCCAACTTTCTGTTTGGTAAAATGTAAACCATGTTTTTTGGTTTACATTTCCGTGGGCTTACGCTACGCCTGCACCACTTCATGAATCACTATGTACCTTCATTTGCATGGTGCGGCACTGCAAATGGGGTGATTAGCATACCTAAGCCGAGGGCTGCGCAGTTCTGGCGTATGCCAGTAGTGCACGTGGAATTGGATCGTACCTGAATTGCTCTGCGGCCATATTTGGCGTTATACCACCTATGCTACACCTGCGCCTGGCGCAAGCTTCATGAATCCCGGGGACTGAATATCTGCTGATGCTGCTGGTTTAAAGGGTTTCTGAATTAATGACTGAAGCATGACTGTTTCATCCCATGGGGGGACGGGGCTTTTTTTTTTTGCTTATTTTTTCGAGTTATTTATAGCACTTTGTGTACTGTATATTTTTCTAGCTAGTTTCACTGTGCGTGAGGTATTAACTGGAAATTGTCCACTTTTATTAAGCATCTGTTGGGTTATTTGTTTCTGATAACTTGTTGCAGTTAAACGCTTTCTCTAGGGGCTCCTTTTGCTGTTTAAAACTTTCATGTACAGGCTCACTGCTGCTTTTCTGCTGTGAGAAACATTTCTGCAGTTTGTTTCCTACCCTCCTTCCCTATTTGTATGCTGTTCTTATAGTTGGTGGCTTTGCAGTTGCCCACCCCTACTGTAAATTTGATCTGGGACCCTCCTCCCAGTCCAGTGTCATTACGTCATTCTACCCAAATCAGGAAGAACATTTGAGAAGGCCAATCAGCTTAGTTTCTGCTACTCCTTTCTCTCTTTCCACTAAAAAAAAAAAAAAAATTATAAGCTTGTTTCCTGCCTTTCCTGTGGGTAGTCTAATCTGGATATAGATTTGCTGTGTCCAGGACTATTTCTAGGCTTCTAGGACCCCAAGCCTTTCTGTGTTGGAGGGAAGCCTTCTAGCTTAATTTTGTTTCTTAGAACTAGCCAGTTTTTTGTTTCAGCACTCAAGTCTGTTTCTTTGAGCTCAGCACTTGTTCAGAACATATTGTAAGCACTAAATAAGCTACAAATTACTACAGCACTCAACTTTCCTCACTGTCTAGAGGAAAACAATTTCTAGTACTTAACAAATAAGCACCTATCCAGGCATGTCTAAGGGTCAGCTCCCAGTGTTTTCTCCTGTCTACCTGATGAATCTGGGCATCTTGGGGCAATGCAGTAATTGCCTCATGTACACATACAACCCTCTACTCCTACCACCCAACACTACAACCTGTGAGAGATGCACTTATATATAGCCAAACTGGAAACAAAGCTCTCTTCACCCATGACTGGACAGTCAAGAGGAGAAGGTAAACACTTGCACCACACCACACTCAGCACATAGTCCCTCAAAACCTACACCACCAAAACACACACGTAGAAACACAAAACACACACCTACATTCATGGAGGCTCTCAGTAAAAATCTGCCCAAGCAACAGGGACCTCCAAAGCAGAAGCACAAGCAACCTCCACCCCCCAACACAACCCAAATGACACATAGCCCACAAACTCAGTGTGCCACTCAACCACAGCCCATAAGGCATAACAACGTACCCAACACTCTAGTCATAGGTGACTCTATAGTCAGGCACACCGATGTTCCACTCACCAGGCTAAACAAGGAGAAAGTTACTGTCAGCTGCCTGTCGGATGCCAGGATCCACCACATAATGCATGCACTCAGGTCAAGTACAAATATGACTCTGTCTTTGTCCATGTTGGTGTGAATGACCTGAGACGTACCTCTTTGAACTACATGAAAAGGGACATGGAGGAGCTTTCTGATCTTGTAGCCCAGGCAGGTATGACCCTAGCCCTGAGTAGCATCCTGCCATCACCCAGAATGATACCACAGTACAATGATAAAATGATTGGATTCAACAATTGGCTAAGCTTCTGGTGTCATTCTAAGGGGATCCAGTATCTGTCTGCCTGGGATGACATGATCGACAAATCACAATGCTTTGCCAGAGATGGCCTGCACCTGTCGCCCCTGGGATTCCGGTTACTGGAAAAGGCTCTAGCCACCCCTATAGTGCCTTTTTAGGCAAGGTTCAAATGACAAATTCACCACCCTAACAGGTACAGGCAAGAAGAATCTGATGATATTGCTACTCAATGCTAGAAGTCTAAACCTCAAAATGCACTCACTCGAGGCACTCCTTAAAATGGAGAACATCGACATCTGTGCAGTGACAGAGACCTGGTTCAAGGCTCCAGAGAGTACCCCTGCATTACCAGGTTATAATTCATACCACACCTTTCGGCCACCTAACCTGGACTGAAACACTAAAGGTGGAGGCGTGTCCATATTCATTAAGGATATCCACACCTCCAGGCTAGTTGCTCAGCATAATGCATCCGAGATTATCCAAGTGCAACTAACTCTGGGCAAGACTGCAATCCAAATTGTAGCTTGCTATAGATCCCCCACCATGCCCCAGGATTTCCACTCCTCATTTCTTAATACACTGGAAAATATTAGGGTACAACTTAACACCCTAATAATGGGCGATTTCAACTACCCTACCATTAACTGGGAAAACTACTCATGTACCAACTCTTGTGCTCAACGTTTTCTGGAATTCATAAATTCCAATGCCATGGATCAACTTATCCACACCCCCACCAGGGGCAGCAATATCCTAGACCTGGTTATTACCAACATGGGCAACCAGTGCTCCACACCAGAGGTCAATTCCTCATTGGTCAGATCCGACCACAAGCTAATCACCCTAGACATCCACATCCCTCCCCTACCCCCCCATTAGGGAAACCACAGTAAAAGGTTTCTCCAAAGCCAATTTCATGCTTCTTAAGACAGAAGTGGCAAACTTCACGACACCCATGCTGACGGACAATAGAGGTATGACTGCTGAATCCTACACAAATGCACTTTATAAGCACTTACATGAGTGCATGGATCGTGCAATCCCTAACAGAACCAAGATGCTATCTTCCAAAAAAAGGAAGCCAATCTGGTGGTCCCCTCCCATAAACAAACTCTACAACAGAAGAAAGAAACTGTTGCAAAAAAGAGTAAAATCCCATGATTGGAGAAACTCTCTGGTCAGCCTCAGTAAGAAGCTGAGATCCCTCATAAAATCCTCCAAAGCTAGTTATGAAAACAAAATCGCCACTGACTCTAAAGACAACCACAAAGCATTCTATAGCTATGTCAGGAATCTCAATGGCAACACTCAGATCTGCTCTGAGTTACAGCACAATAGCACTAAATATACAGAACCAACTGATATAGGTTCAGTGCTAACTTTACACCCCTGTCATCCCCTAAAGGGCCCATCTCTATACCAGAAGAATGCAAAGTTCCTGTAATCACAGCTGCACAGGTAAAAAACACACTATCCAAAACTAAGAACACAGCATCCATGGGACCTGATGACATCCCAGGTTGTGTTCTACATGAACTACAGAATGAACTGGCACATCACCTAAGTACCATGTTCAATCATAGCCTCACCTCAGGCTATGTGCCCACTGAATGGCACACAGTGACAGTTATCCCACTCCACAAAGGGGGAGCCACCAAAGACCCCAGAAACTACTGCCCCATTAGTCTAACAAGCCTGGTCTGCAAGGCTATGGAACGTATCATCATGGAACTTATAAACAATGACATTGGAAATCTCCACTCTCAGGACACCACCCAGTTTGGGTTTGTAAAAGGCAGATCATGTCTCCTAAACCTGAGCCCAAAGCCGTAGATGAGGGTAAGTTGGTTCACACAGCCTATCTCGATCTCGCCAAGGCTTTCAACACCATCCCCCACTCTGGGATTATAGATAAACTCACTAAACTAGGTATAAATCCCTATGTCACAAGATGGGTTGCCAACTGGCTCACTGACAGAACCCACACTGTGAAAGTAGCAGACTCCAAATCCAACTTCAGACCAGTGACAAGTGGAGTACCACAGGGTTCAGTCCTGGGTCCTATCCTGTTCGGTATGTACTTCTCTGAAGTACAAGCCAACACAGAAGGTCTTTGGCTAACGATGTTCGCAGATGACTGCAAACTAGGAGCCATAATCAAAACTCCAAAAGATGTGGACATCCTACAAAAGGGCCTCGCTGAGACAGATGCCTGGTGTCAAAGCCATGGCCTCAAGCACAATGCCAAAAAGTGCATTGTCATCCCTTTTGGTAAAAGCTCAGTACCCATGAACTACCACATAGGCGGTAGTCTACTTAACACTGAAAGTGTGATAAGAGACCTTGGGACACAGGTGGACAGTAGTCTCTCCTTTGATAATCACATCGCCACAGTAGTCAGGAAATCCTTCTACATGGCACACCTCATCACAAAAGGTTTCTCATCCAGGAAAAAAGAGGTCATTGTTCCCCTCTACTCGTCACTCATTAGACTCATTATAGAGTACAATGCCCCTTTTGGTATGTACCTCACAAGACATCTACAACAACTGGAAAGGCCACAGAAATACCTCACAAAGAGGATTACCAGCCTCAAACAGATGCCCTATGCCGACCGTCTCAAAAAACTTCAGCTTTACTCTGTTGCATATCGCCAACTCAGAGGCGATCTCTGCTTAACACACAAAGCTATGTCAAACCCAGAGCTTTTAGACATGCTCCACTTAAAGAAATCCGAATCTCTACAAGCTACATGGTCTAGGGACCTAAACCTTGTCACCACAATAAACAGAACATGCTGGAGGGATAGATTCCTGTACCAGAGACTTCCCATACTCTGGAACAAATTATCTATCTATATCAAACAAAGCTCCTCATTAGCACTCTTCAAGAAAAATCTTGATGATTGGGTGGGAGATAGGAAATTCACCCCGGGGGACCACTTCTGTGCCTCTGCTCGACAGTGGCACAGGAAAATAATTTTCTTGGGTGGCGAAAGCCAGGGTACCTTTGGCTAAGCTTATATAGGCCCTAGGGCCAATAGCCTAGTACCTACCTATAAACCTATCAACCTATGAACTGGAGGCCTCCGAATGAAAGCTTCTTTGAGGAAAGCTTTAGAGACTCTGAAAGAAGCAATGGAAACATCATTATCACCTATGTAAAATTTTGATATGACAGCAATTTGTATTTTGATAGTAAAAAAACTAGATCCTTGGTGAAAAAGTTCTGAAAGAAATTTCAGTATCAGTGTTAGGGGAGCAGAAAGAGGTCCAGTCCCTTTGATAAGGCCCAAATAAAAATTACTTAATTTTATAAGTATTTTTGGTTGATTGCTTTTGAGAAGAAGCAATTATGCGAACTACCAGAGAGGACAGCCTTGCATATCTGGTTAATGTTAAAATTGGAGAAACCATGCGGTTAATTTTAGAGCTTGTAAATCATTTAGAGACATCTTGGATGGGTGAGTCAAAAGACCTGTACTGGGATCCAGAAACAGGGTGGGTATAGCAAATGAGGCCAAAGGAAGGTGAACCAAACCTGCTGATGCCAGAATGGAGCAATGAGGATCACCATGGTCTTGAACCTTGTGGCTTTCCAAATGAATTTTGTCAGGACGATTATCAGTGGGAATGCAGACAAAAAACCTGGGGGGGGGAGCAATTGTGGACTACAGCATCTGTCAGTGACTGTCCCTGTGGAAGGATGAGGGCAAATTAAGTGTTGCACTCATCGCTTATGGTATAGAACAAGGAGGTCACAGCGATGTTGGCCTCAGTGACTAAAAATCTCCATTGCCACAGACTCTTGACAGACAACTTGTAAGACAATAGGATTGGCCTGCTCAATTTGTCCACTAGTACACTGGTGTTTTCAAGTATGTGCATTACTACCAGAAAACAATGGGACAGCATCACTCATTGCCATACTCACATGGACTCCCAGCAAAGTGGATATGATCATGTTCCCGCTTACTTGTTGATGTACCATACTGCTGATATATTGTTATTCTGGATGGATAAGCCCCCAATGCTAAACAGTCTGCTTTTCTTCTCCAAGACACTGATGTGAAGGTTGGCCTCCACAGGTGACCAAGTACTTGAACAGTCTTCCCCTCAAAATGCCCCCCACCCCACCCTACAAGGGAAGAATCCGTGGTTACTTCTTCCTTCTGTAACTGATAAAGAGGTTAGCCACCACTTTATATGGTCTTTGCAGACTTGAGTGTGATGGATTTTGGCATGGAGGGGCTGAAGACTCTGACCACTGGACTGAGAGAGTCCACTGTAACATTCATGTGATACCTTGTTAGTGGAACTAAAGTGATGGTAGAGGCCATCAAACCTAACAAACAAAGAATCAATCTTGTGTGTTGATAAGGATGTTAAATTACATGAGAAGCCACCAGTCTTAAGGACAGCACTATTGCTACTGGGAGTTTGGCAATTTGTCAAACTGTGATGCTAAAACATCTATAAAGTCTATCTGCTGAGTGGCACAGTTGGCTTTTTGCATGATTCACTGTGATCTCTAAGCAGTCTGCAAGATGGAGCAGTAGTGCTTGTTGTTGTAGCAGCAAGATCCCTGGAAGTAGCAGTTAGAAGCCAATCATATAGATATGGAAAGACCCAGATTCCTTGCAGTCGGAGATGAGCTGCTACCACTGCTATAATCTTGGAGAACACTGGGGGGATTTGATTAGACAGAATGACAGTGCTCTGAGCTAATAATGATTTGCTTCCAGTCAGAAATAGAGAAATCTCCTGGATTGCCTCTGTATCTTTATATGATACTAGGCATCCTGGAGATCTATAGAGCACATACAATTGTCCTTCCTTAACCTAGGTAGTATGGACTGTACCACAGCCATCTGGAACTTAGTCTGTTTCACATATTAATCGGGGTGACTTAGGTCCAATATTGACCTGAGGTCCCCTGTCTTCTTTGGAACTAAAAACCTGGAATAGACTCTGGATTCTAACTTGTCTGGGGGGACCTGTTGGATTACTCTTTTTCTAGCAACTTTGAAACTTCTGTTGCTGCAGAATCCAACTGATTGGATAGAATATCAGGAATCTTTAATCTTTTCTCTGGATGATACAAACAGGGAATGGTATAGCCTCTAGTAATTATCCTTAACCCCCAGGAATCTGAAGTAATGTATTGTCTGGCTTGTGGGTGTAAGGTTAAATATCCCTGAATGCCTCCAGAGTGCAGCAGCCAGGTAACCCTTCCAGGGTGGTGAAAAGGTTTTTCAGTGAAAGGACCATGGAAACCCTGATTATGTGGGTCCACCTCTCCCTCTAGGATGATGTCCATTCAAGTTTCCCCCATCTGCCTCAGGGAGGTCATCTCCAGGAGTGCTGTGGTGAAAACCCTCTGATTTTCTGAACCACATTTTCTTTCCACCCCCTTAATTCCTGGAATAAGATCTTTGTGAGGGTGGAGAAACAGATTTCTACAGCAGACAGCCTCTTAGTCTTGCTCAGTCCTAGTAAGCATCTCTAACTTTGGGTCTGAATAGAGTGGAACCATCAGAGGGGCATTAATACAGGACAGCTTGAAACTTTCTGTGAAACTTCATAGCTGCATCCAGGCATGGCAATGCATGGTAATGCTTGTTTCAGCTGCTCTTGCTGTACCATCTGTTGAGTTGTATAGCAGGTGCATGAGTATATTACAGATAGATTGTGGAGTACACATTTAGGTGTCCACTGTTTTTTGAACATCCGAAGGCAAGGTACCAGAAAGTGACTTGGAAATCTCCCTGACCAAGTCCATCTGAAAATGTGTTAAGTGTGAAAAGTAGTTCAGTTCTTTGAGTGCAAAGACTGCTGAAGTCTATGCCCATTTCCCTAATATGTCCAGTGTCTCTGACGCTCTGTTAGGGAGATGGACAGAAGAACTCTCCTCAGATAGTTCGTTCATTGTGGCTGTTGCTACTACCATGGCATCTACTAGGGTCCTTTCATCCAGTGTTTTCTATCTTTTGTGGTTACTTAAAGTCTTGCAAGTATTTTGGGAATAGGTTCCATAACATCAGAGTCCTTCCATACCCTCTGTGCCATGAGATCTATGATAGTATCTGTAGGTAGAACTACCCAGGATGCAGATGAGGGCAGCTGAAAGCTTTGAGAAACAGATTCATCTGGAGAAGGATTTTTGGTGGACTAATTAATTCCCCCCTTCTGCTTCATCAATTGCAACATGTCTCCAAATTTGATGTCTTCCAGAGGGGATCTGGGTAATCCTTCACCCTCATCCAAATCAGTGACCTTAATAACTAACTCGATAGAGGAGTCTATGTGCTTCTGTTTGCATGTCTGCTTCCTTGAAGCATGCTCTTGGGGTTCTGGTGGAGACAAGTTGGAATCAGATTGGGAACTCAAGTGTCAAGTAATCTCAAAGCTTATCAGTTCTGACTGTCCCTATCAATCTGAATAGGAAGCATAAGGAACAGGTTCCACTTGGAGTCAAGACAGATCCAAACTTAGTGCACACACCTGCATTCCTGGGCCAGCCAAAGCCCTTTCCACAGCCTTGAAAGCAGATGCCATGACTGGAGCAGAGGAAGCATTCCCCCTGTCAACTGACCCAGGAAGTGTCCCACTACAATTCATGTCAGCTTCAAAGAAGACCGTGGACCCAAGCTATATCAAGTGCCAAGGCTCCACAAGGAAGAGATGAGCTTTAGCCTCAAAACTCATCTCAATCCAACAGCATCAAGTCAAGAGACTAAGGGAAACTGTCGACACTGAAGCTCCTTGGATTGTCAGATCTCATTGAGTTCCACCACAAGGGTCTGGACCTGTGGGAACTTGTTCCAAGCACTGAACCAGTATCAGAGGAAAATGTGACAGGATCAATGAGCCTATACCTGTACCTCTCCTTGGGGAAAGCAGTGGGAGGATTCCCAGTTGGATCTGTGTCCTCAGATATTTCCTCTTGATTCAGTCAACATCCATTTTCATGAGACTTCTAGTGGATCAGACCGACCTCAACTATGATGCTACACAGTAGGGACTGAAAGGGTGTTTGTCTTGTAAGATTGGTGAGTGGAGCCGAGGGCTCACTGACTTTGGAGAAAAGTTAGCCCAGGTACAGGGAATTTGGACCAAACTGACAGGTGGATCCAACTGCCTTGATGTTTTGGGTACCAGACCTGAGAGACTAGCTAGATCAGGGACCTTTTCCTTGATTTCTCAAGTCTTTTCTCTTTGAAATCTCTTTCCTCAGAACTTCTTTCTGAAGACGTATCCTTTTCTCTGTGTTTCTGTCTAGTCATATCGTATTCTTCTTTTCTCTTTGCTTGGCTGGGAGATGCTTATGTTGGTTTTGACACAGAAGACATAATTGGAGCAGAAGTCCCTGTCTGTAGGAGAAGCAAGCCTCTTATACAAGTTTCCCCCACTTCAAAGTCAAGTCAAAGTAAAAGTATTGTCAGTCAGACCCATATATAGTGTGAGTTAAATGAAATTACGTTGCTTTGGTTCCAAGTGCATATATCACATACAACTACAGAGAATAACAAGGACGTATAACAGTACAGTAACAGACACATATACTAAACAAGCCTGACAAGATCTGAGATACCCCTATAACACTGGTACCAAGTGCATATATCACATACAGCTACAGAGAATAACAAGGACATATAACAGTACAGTAAAATATACATATACTAAACAAGACTGACAATGTCTGAGATACGTCTACAACACTGGTACCAAGTGCATATATCACATATAACTACAGAGAATAACAAGGACATATAACAGTACAGTAACATACACATATACTAAACAAGACTGACAAGATCTGAGATACCCCTATAACACTGATACAAGGTGCATATATCACATACAGCTACAGAGAGTAACAAGGACATATAACAGTACAGTAACATACACATATACTAAACAAGACTGACAAGATCTGAGATACATCTATAACACTGGTACCAAGTGCATATATCACATACAACTACAGACAGTAACAAGGACATATAACAGTACAGTAACATACACATATACTAAACAAGACTGACAAGGTCTGAGATACATCTATAACACTGGTACCAAGTGCATATATCACATACAACTACAGAGAATAACAAGGACATATAACAGTACAGTAACATACACATATACTAAACAAGACTGACAAGGTCTGAGATACCTTCTGTAACACTGGTACCAAGTGCATATATCACATACAACTACAGAGAATAACAAGGACATATAACAATACAGTAACATACACATATACTAAACAAGACTGACAAGGTCTAAGATACCCCTGTAACACTGGTACCAAGTGCATATATCACATACAACTACAGAGAATAACAAGGACATATAACAGTACAGTAACATACACATATACTAAACAAGACTGACAAGGTCTGAGATACATCTATAACACTGGTACCAAGTGCATATATCACATACAACTACAGAGAGTAACAAGGACATATAACAGTACAGTAACATACACATATACTAAACAAGACTGACAAGATCTGAGATACCCCTATAACACTGGTACCAAGTGCATATATCACATACAACTACAGAGAATAACAAGGACATATAACAGTACAGTAACATACACATATACTAAACAAGACTGACAAGGTCTGAGATACCCCTATAACACTGGTACCAAGTGCATATATCACATACAGCTACAGAGAATAACAAGGACATATAACAGTACAGTAACATACACATATACTAAACAAGACTGACAAGATCTGAGATACCCCTATAACACTGGTACCAAGTGCATATATCACATACAACTACAGAGAATAACAAGGACATATAACAGTACAGTAACATACACATATACTAAACAAGACTGACAAGGTCTGAGATACCCCTATAACACTGGTACCAAGTGCATATATCACATACAACTACAGAGAATAACAAGGACATATAACAGTACAGTAACATACACATATACTAAACAAGACTGACAAGATCTGAGATACATCTATAACACTGGTACCAAGTGCATATATCACATACAACTACAGAGAATAACAAGGACATATAACAGTACAGTAACATACACATATACTAAACAAGACTGACAAGATCTGAGATACCCCTATAACACTGGTACCAAGTGCATATATCACATACAACTACAGAGAATAACAAGGACATATAACAGTACAGTAACATACACATATACTAAACAAGACTGACAAGATCTGAGATACCCCTATAACACTGGTACCAAGTGCATATATCACATACAGCTACACAGAATAACAAGGACATATAACAGTACAGTAACATACACATATACTAAACAAGACTGACAAGATCTGAGATACCTTCTATAACACTGGTACCAAGTACATATATCACATACAACTACAGAGAATAACAAGGACATATAACAGTACAGTAACATACACATATACGAAACAAGACTGACAAGGTCTGAGATACCCCTGTAACACTGGTACCAAGTGCATATATCACATACAGCTACAGAGAATAACAAGGACATATAACAGTACAGTAACATACACATATACTAAACAAGACTGACAAGATCTGAGATACCTCTATAACACTGGTACCAAGTGCATATATCACATACAGCTACAGAGAATAACAAGGACATATAACAGTACAGTAACATACACACATACTCAACAAGACTAACAAGGTCTGAGATATGTCTATAACACTGGTACCAAGTGCATATATCACATACAGCTACAGGGAATACAAAGGACATATAGCAGTACAGTAACATATACATATACTAAACAAGACTGACAAGGTCTGAGATACCCCTATAACACTGGTACCAAGTGCATATATCACATACAACCGCAGAGAGTAACAAGGACATATAACAGTACAGTAACATACACATATACTAAACAAGACTGACAAGATCTGAGATACCCCTATAACACTGATACCAAGTGCATATATCACATACAACTACAGGGAATAACAAGGACATATAACAGTACAGTAACATACACATATACTAAACCAGACTGACAAGGTCTGAGATACCCCTATAACACTGGTACCAAGTGCATATATCACATACAGCTACAGAGAATAACAAGGACATATAACAGTACAGTAACATACACATATACTAAACAAGACTGACAAGGTCTGAGATACCCCTATAACACTGGTACCAAGTGCATATATCACATACAACTACAGAGAATAACAAGGACATATAACAGTACAGTAACATACACATATACTAAACAAGACTGACAAGGTCTGAGATACCCCTATAACACTGGTACCAAGTGCATATATCACATACAACTACAGAGAATAACAAGGACATATAACAGTACAGTAACATACACATATACTAAACAAGACTGACAAGATCTGAGATACTCTATAACACTGGTACCAAGTGCATATATCACATACAACTACAGAGAATAACAAGGACATATAACAGTACAGTAACATACACATATACTAAACAAGACTGACAAGGTCTGAGATACCCTGTAACACTGGTACCAAGTGCATATATCACATACAACTACAGAGAATAACAAGGACATATAACAGTACAGTAACATACACATATACTAAACAAGACTGACAAGATCTGAGATACTCTATAACACTGGTACCAAGTGCATATATCACATACAACTACAGAGAATAACAAGGACATATAACAGTACAGTAACATACACATATACTAAACAAGACTGACAAGATCTGAGATACCCCTATAACACTGGTACCAAGTGCATATATCACATACAACTACAGAGAATAACAAGGACATATAACAGTACAGTAACATACACATATACTAAACAAGACTGACAAGGTCTGAGATACCCCTATAACACTGGTACCAAGTGCATATATCACATACAACTACAGAGAATAACAAGGACATATAACAGTACAGTAACATACACATATACTAAACAAGACTGACAAGATCTGAGATACCCCTATAACACTGATACCAAGTGCATATATCACATACAACTACAGAGAATAACAAGGACATATAACAGTACAGTAACATACACATATACTAAACAAGACTGACAACATCTGAGATACCTCTATAACACTGGTACCAAATGCATATATCACATACAACTACAGAGAGTAACAAGGACATATAAAGTACAGTTTTGTACCTACCATAAATATAGATGTCCGATAGATATGCAACTGCAGTCATAACATATGGGTTGTCCTGCCTCAGGCAGCCCTCGGTCGGCCAGATTCCAAAGTCTGGGTCCGGCGTCGGCTGGTGTCACCTCCTCTCCGACGTCAGAACGGCTGGAGTATAAAGGCATTGGCCGACGCCATCTTCTTCAGTGTTTCTTGCCCCAGATGTCAGGTGCCCTCCTAGGAAGGCTAAATTTGGTGAATGGATAAACAATTCCAGACATGCACAACAGTAATAAACAGATACACCATAGGAGATACCCCCAGCTAATAGGAATAGGGGTAGTGGACCCAAAAAGAAGGTTGCAGAGGGGAAGGAGGGAGGGAAAATCTGACTGCAGTTGCATATCTATCGGACATCTACATTTATGGTAGGTACAAAACTGTACTATGTCCTTCAAGAATGCAACTGCAGTCATAACATATGGGTTGAATACCATAGCCAAGCTGGGGGTGGTTGGAGCTAAGAAAGGGATGGTGTAGCTAAAATGCCCTGCAGGACTGCAGAAGCAAAGCCTGCTCGGGATCTGGAGTATAAAGGCAGGTTGTAGTGCTTGGTAAATGTATGCACGGAGCTCCATGTAGCAGCCTCTAGAATGTCCTTTGTAGCCACTCCTCTTAGGAAAGCTGTGGATGTGGCTATAGCTCTGGTGGAGTGTGGCCTAATATTGGCTGGCACACATTTTCCATGAAAAGAATAGCAGAATCTGATGCAGTGTCCAATCCATTTTGAAATTGTTTGTTTGGAGATTACTTTTCCTTGTACTCCAGCAGCATAGGCTACAAACAGTTGGTCAGACTTTCTGGTGGCCTTAGTTCTGTCCAAGTAGTAACGTAGTTGCCTGTGTATGTCCAAAGTATGCAGCAGCTTTTCCCCCCTGTTTTGAGGATTGGGGAAGAAAGTAGGCAGGTGAATGGCTTGGTTTAGAGACACCCTGGATATTACTTTTGGCATGAATGAAGGATTGGTTCTTAGAGAGACTCTGTCCTGATGAAAAATGAGAAAAGGAGGTACTGCCATGAGTGCCTGTATCTCCGAGACTCTTCTTGCTGATGTCACTGCCAATAGAAAAAACCGTTTTCCAGGAGAGAAATTGCATTTCTGCAGATGCTGCTAGTTCAAAGGGAGGAAGAGTTAATTTTTCCAAGACGAAATTGAGGTCCCACGCAGGTACTGGTGGTTTTCTGGGAGGTTTGATATTCTTTATCCCTCTTAGGAACTGTCTTAGCAAAGGATGTGAAAACACAGGTGGATCACAATTGTATTTTGCTGAGATTGCTGAGGCATGAATCTTTATGGAGGAATATGAGAGACCACTATGAAACATTTCTGCCAAGTATTCCAATACCTGAGGTATACTCAATACTGTTGTATCCTGGCCCCTTTTGGCATTCCAGATGATGAATCTCTTCCACTTGGCTGAATAGGTTTTTCTGGTGGAAGGTCTGCGTGCTTCCAGTAAGATATCTTGAACTTCTTTGGATAGAGAGATATTGGTATGAGTTATGGTAACCTCCAAGCTGTCAGATGCAATGTTTTCAGGTTTTGATGAACAGTCCAGTAATTGTGTTGTGTTAGAAGCAGAGGCCATAGGGGCAGAGGCCATGGTTTGGTCCGAGTTATGCTCAACAGCAATGGGTACCAGTGCTGCCTTGGCCAGTCTGGAGCTATCAAAATGCCTGTTGGTTGTTCTGCTTTGATCTTCAGTATCACCTTGGCCAGTAGTGGTAGAGGAGGGAATGCATAAATTGTTAGGGAATTCCAGCTGAAGGAGAGAGCATCCGTTTTCCAGGCTAGAGGATGGTGGGTCCTTGTACAGAACTTTTCCAGGTGATGATTCATGTGAGAAGCAAAGAGATCTATGTCCGGTCTTCCCCATGTCCTTGTTATTTGTGAGAAAATGTGAGGATGCAGCATCCATTTGTGTGGATCCAAGAAATTTCTGCTCAGCTTGTCCGCCAGTACATTGTCCTTGCCTGGCACAAACTGGGATTGCAAATGTATCTTCAGACTCAGGGATTTTTCCCAGAGAATCATTGATAGTCTGCAGAGGGGATAAGAATGAGTTCCTCCCTGCTTGTTTATGTACCACATAACAGTGGTGTTGTCTGTCCTTATTAGCAAATGTCCTTGTTGAAGTGATTTTTCGAAAGTCTCGACTGCATGTATCACTGCCAACATCTTTTTTTGGTTTATGTGCAGATGCCTTTCCCTTGGTGTCCATTGCGCTTGAATGCATCTGCCCTCCATGTGCGCCCCCCATCCATGATCTGAGGTGTCTGTTGTGATCATTTGACCTGCTTGAGGTTTGTTGAAAGACATGCCTTTGTTTAACTGACTTGCTTGAGCCCACCACAAAAATTCTCTTTGCAGACATGGAATGAGTGGGATTACGTCCTCTAGGCTTTGGCTGTGTTGGGACCATAAGCTTTTTAAGTACCATTGCAGCTTTCTCATATGAAGTCTTGCCAAAGGTATCAGAAGAATGCAAGATGCCATGAACCCCAGGGCCTGCAGGATTTTCCTTGCAGTCAGCTGGGAGAGCTTTGCTAGGCCTTTGAAGTACTCTTGTAACTGCTCTTGTTTTTCCTCTGTGAGAAAGGCCATTTGTGCTTTTGTGTCCAGTTTGGCTCCTAGGAAAATAATTTGTTGGGATGGCAGTAGTCTTGATTTCTGAATGTTGACTGTGTATCCCAAGGCCTGTAGTAATTGAATGACATAGTCCAAGTTTGCTATCAAGGTTTGCTTGTTGTCTGCTTGTATGAGGCAGTTGTCCAGGTAAGGGTATATTTGAATCCCCTGGAGTCTGCAGTGTGCCACTACTGATGCCAGGCATTTCGTGAACACTCTGGGCGCAGTAGATAAGCCAAACGGCAATGCTGAGAATTGATAATGCTCTGTCCCTGCAAGAAATCTGAGGTATCTTCTGCAGCTTTGTCTGATTGGGACATGCAGGTATGCCTCCTTGAGGTCCAGAGTGACCAGCCAAGACCCCTTGCCCAGCATGGGAAGGAGTTGCTGCAAAGTCAGCATTTTGAACTTTGGCACAATGAGAAAAGTATTTAGAGTAGACAAGTCCAGTATAGGCCTCCATTTGTTTTCTTTTCTTGGAACAAGGAACAGTCTCGAATAAAATCCCTGGCCTTGTTCCTGAGGAGGGACCCTTTCTATTGTTTTTATATTTAACAGCTTTGAAACTTGAATGAGTGCCTCTGCCCTTTGATGATGTGGCAGGTTTGGCATGCCTTGTCCTATTGGTAAAGTATGGAAGTGGAATCTGTAACCTTTGTCTATTATATCCAGAATCCAGTTGTCCTTGGTTAAGATATGCCAGTTTTTTGAGAATAAGGATAATTTTCCGCCCAAAGGTGCTTCTCTTTGAGCCTTTGTGGGCGGTATGAAAGTCAAGTCATTGTGATTGTCCTTGTGGTGCAGCTGGACTTCCTGCGGCACTTCTTTGATTTGGTGGTTGCCATTGGCGGCCCCTGTAGGAGCCTCGGTATTGCCCTCTACCTCGAGCACGCCTGTTTTTTCCCCTTTGAAACTTGTCAGTGTCTGGAAAGGACCAATTCTTTGAAGGCCAATTCCTGCTGAATCTGGGTGGCTGAACCTGGAGGAAATCTTTGACTGTCTGTACTGATTTAGCTTTTTCCTCAATGGACTTCAACACATCTTGTGCATTAGCACCAAAAAGCTTCTGTTTTTCCAGAGGTGCATCAAGTAACTTTACTTTAACATGGTCTGGCAGTGGCTGTTCTTTTAACCAAGCATGTCTACGTATAACAGCCCCAGTCATAGCTGCCCTACATGAAGCCTCCAATGCATCATAACCACACTGAAGAAAATTATTGCTAACCTGCTGAGTGTTATGTACTAGATCCTGCAATGCCTTTCTATCAATAGGCTCAGGAGAGGCTAGCTTTTTCTGTAAATCATCCAGTAAAAAATCCTGGTACTGAAACATATGAAAAAGGCAGTTAAGTGACCTCATGGCCAGGGTGGTAGAGGTATAAACTTTTTTACACCATCTCTCCAGGGACCTAGCTTCCCTGTCTGCTGGCAGTGGAGTCTTGGCTGAGGAAGTAGCCACTCCCTTGGGACCCTGTGAAATAGTTTCTAGATCCACAGAGTGGGCCTTAAAGAGATGTTTGTGAGTGTCAGGGACCCTATAATATCTGTCTGGCTTGACAGGAGCAGGAGGGAGAGAATCAGGGTTAGCACTGGAGTCGGAGAAAACATCATCCAAGACATCCATAACAGGAGGGATAGCTAAAGGTCTGTGCTGGGGTAACTTGAGGAAGGTACGTAGCCTTTTTCTGGAATCAGAGAATTCCTGACCCTGCCATTTAAAATGCTCTCTCATAGAGTGTAGGACTTCACCGAATGAAAAATCCTCTGGAGGAGAGGCAGAGGGAATTGATTCCTCAGCATCAGAGTCCTCATAGGCCTGGAAGGATTCTTCTTGGGTATCTGAATGCTCGGAATCCCCAGAGGCTTCATCTGAAGAGAGGTTGCCAGCCTGCTCAGATCTGGGCCTTTTCTCTGCAGGCGGCTGAGAACCTCTGTCTGGATGAGGCTGAGACCCCTGATAAGAGAAATAAGGTCTGCAGCAAGAGACATGATCTGTGTATCAGAAGAAGGGGCCTGGGCAGTAGGTTTAGGATGTGCCTTGGCCTAGCTGGCGGCCCTAGCACGTGCAAAGGCCTTGATGGACATGGATACAGGAGGCCTAGCTGCCCCACGTGCAGGAGTAACTTTGGAATGGTGTGGGGTAGATCCAGAACTTCGGTTTCTGGAGGAAAATCAACAACCGGCACCGGAGTAGCTTCTGAGACCGAAGGACGTGTTAACGCTGTGTCGTCAGCCTGGAGCGGTTGAATTACCGGTTCCGTAGGGACCGAGGCACTCGCGGAGGGTTTAAGAGGTGTATCGGTGGAGGACACGGGCCGAGAATGTCGGTCCCGGTCCTTTCGTTTTTGTTAAATTGAGTTGTCGGTTGTTCCGACGGCATGATATATGCGAAAGATTCGCCGAAAAAGTCTTCGGCAAATTCTGCCCGGCGCCTGAGAGTGCGCTTATTAAAGCAAACACAGGCAGCACAGGCCGAGACGTCGTGGTCGGGGCCCAGGCAAGGAAGGCAGTAAGAATGGAAGTCCTTATGAGGTATTTGTTTACCACAAGACAAACAATTATTAACTTTCTCAATTTGTTCTGACATCGGCTGAGGCAAGAAAAATGTTCCCAACGGGTACTTAGCTTTAGATGACTTTGGTACTGAAAACACAGGAGCTGACCGACCGGCACTTGCAAACTGCTTCTGCTTCGGGCACCGCGCGGCAAGAAAGACTGAAGAAGATGGCGTCGGCCAATGCCTTTATACTCCAGCCGTTCTGACGTCGGAGAGGAGGCGACACCAGCCGACGCTGGACCCAGGCTTTGGAATCCGGCAGACCGAGGGCTGCCTGAGGCAGGACAACCCATATGTTATGACTGCAGTTGCATTCTTGAAGGACATCAGTACAGTAACATACACATATACTAAACAAGACTGACAAGATCTGAGATACCTTCTATAACACTGGTACCAAGTGCATATATCACATACAACTACAGAGAATAACAAGGACATATAACAGTACAGTAACATACACATATACTAAACAAGACTGACAAGATCTGAGATACCTTCTATAACACTGGTACCAAGTGCATATATCACATACAACTACTCTCTGTAGTTGTATGTGATACCTTCTATAACACTGGTACCAAGTGCATATATCACATACAACTACAGAGAGTAACAAGGACATATAACAGTACAGTAACATACACATATACTAAACCAGACTGACAAGGTCTGAGATACATCTATAACACTGGTACCAAGTGAATATATCACATATAACTACAGAGAATATCAAGCACATATAACAGTACAGTAACATACACATATTCTAAACAAGACTGACAAGGTCTGATATACATCTATAACACTGGTACCAAGTGCATATGTCACATACAACTACAGAGAATAACAAGGACATATAACAGTACAGTAACATACACATATACTAAACAAGACTGACAAGGTCTGAGATACGTCTATAACACTGGAACCAAGTGCATATACCACATACAGCTACAGGGAATACAAAGGACATATAACAGTACAGTAACATACACATATACTAAACAAGACTGACAAGATCTGAGATACCTTCTGTAACACTGGTACCAAGTGCATATATCACATACAGCTACAGAGAATAACAAGGACATATAACAGTACAGTAACATACACATATACTAAACAAGGCTGACAAGGTCTAAGATACCCCTATAACACTGGTACCAAGTGCATATATCACATACAGCTACAGAGAATAACAAGGACATATAACAGTACAGTAACAGACACATATACTAAACAAGACTGACAAGATCTGAGATACCCCTATAACACTGATACCAAGTGCATATATCACATACAGCTACACAGAATAACAAGGACATATAACAGTACAGTAACATATACATATACTAAACAAGACTGACAACATCTGAGATACGTCTATAACACTGGTACCAAGTGCATATATCACATACAACTACAGAGAATAACAAGGACATATAACAGTACATTAACATACACATATACTAAACAAGACTGACAAGATCTGAGATACCTTCTGTAACACTGGTACCAAGTGCATATATCACATACAACTACAGAGAGTAACAAGGACATATAACAGTACAGTAACATACACATATGCGAAACAAGACTGACAAGGTCTGAGATACCCCTGTAACACTGGTACCAAGTGCATATATCACATACAGCTACAGAGAATAACAAGGACATATAACAGTACAGTAACATACACATATACTAAACAAGGCTGACAAGATCTGAGATACCCCTATAACACTGGTACCAAGTGCATATATCACACACAGCTACAGAGAGTAACAAGGACATATAACAGTACAGTAACATACACATATACGAAACAAGACTGACAAGATCTGAGATACCCCTATAACACTGGTACCAAGTGCATGTATCACATACAACTACAGAGAGTAACAAGGACATATAACAGTACAGTAACATACACATATACTAAACAAGACTGACAAGATCTGAGATACCCCTGTAACACTGCTACCAAGTGCATATATCACATACAGCTACAGAGAATAACAAGGACATATAACAGTACAGTAACATACATATATACTAAACAAGACTGACAAGGTCTGAGATACGTCTATAACACTGATACCAAGTGCATATATCACATGCAACTACAGGGAATAACAAGGACATATAACAGTACAGTGACATACACATATACTAAACAAGACTGACAAGGTCTGAGATACCCCTATAACACTAGTACCAAGTGCATATATCACATACAACCGCAGAGAGTAACAAGGACATATAACAGTACAGTAACATACACATATACTAAACAAGACTGACAAGATCTGAGATACCCCTATAACACTGATACCAAGTGCATATATCACATACAACTACAGGGAATAACAAGGACATATAACAGTACAGTAACATACACATATACTAAACAAGACTGACAAGGTCTGAGATACCTTCTGTAACACTGGTACCAAGTGTATATATCACATACAACTACAGAGAATAACAAGGACATATAACAGTACAGTGACATACACATATACTAAACAAGACTGACAAGGTCTGAGATACCCCTATAACACTAGTACCAAGTGCATATATCACATACAACCGCAGAGAGTAACAAGGACATATAACAGTACAGTAACATACACATATACTAAACAAGACTGACAAGATCTGAGATACCCCTATAACACTGATACCAAGTGCATATATCACATACAACTACAGGGAATAACAAGGACATATAACAGTACAGTAACATACACATATACTAAACAAGACTGACAAGGTCTGAGATACCTTCTGTAACACTGGTACCAAGTGCATATATCACATACAACTACAGAGAATAACAAGGACATATAACAGTACAGTAACATACACATATACTAAACAAGACTGACAAGATTTGAGATACCCCTATAACACTGATACCAAGTGCATATGTCACATGCAACTACCGAGAATAACAAGGACACATAACAGTACAGTATCATATACATATACTAAACAAGAATGACAAGGTCTGAGATACCTCTATAACACTGGTAGCAGCTTTCATCAAACATTGCACATGTGGAAAAGCAATTACTGCAGAGTATACAGAATATACTGAATAGCACACGTATATTGTACGGAATGTTCAATTACTACCAATTGCACTTTTAAATTTACCTAGTACAGCTTTATACATACATACACACACACACACACACACACACACACATATATATATATATATATATATCAAAAGTAAGCAGCCAAGCAGGCAAAGGAAAGCACAAACCGCCAACACACAATAAGGACTGTGTTTCTCCAAAATGAGCACGAAAATAATTTCAAGCAGTATCAAAAGCAGGTTTATTTAACGTACATCCACTCTGATAACGTTTTCGTTGTTAAAACAACTTCATCAGAATAAAACCAACCCCTCATCACATTCATTTTATATACAACTGTTTAAATTGATACAATCAAAATTTAAAGTGATACATACTATATGAATGTATGGCCCAAACCATATAAGCATAAAGAATATGAATGCTGTTGAAACCCTAGGCAACACTTTAAATGCATTTTACTAAAATGAACATAACTATTAAAAACACAATATATTTAAACAACTATAAACCATAAAATCAACTTAAACAAAAATGTAGGAATCTGTAACCTTACAGTTTGTCAGCCTTTAATTTTAGATATGGGGCTATGGAAATAGAATCATTCAGCCCCGGGTGTTTGCTTGATTCCAATAAAATCTGCCAACAAGTCTCTTTATGAGATAACAGCGCAGGCCAATTACCCCCCCTACTGCACTGTGGAACAGATTCCAAAACAAAAAACTTAAAAGAAGCTCCTTCACAGGTCAAGGTATGTCTGAAAAGTGCATTGGTGTTAACTTTTCTCTGTATATCATAGGCGTGTTCATATATCCTGAGTTGCTCTCCGCCTTGCCAACATAAAATGCCTGGCAAGAACGGCAGGCAGCCAGATACACCAATCCCCTAGAATTACAGTTGTACAGACCATCTGACCATAACTTTCTGCTTCTGCTTTCCAAGTACAAGCTGTCCTGATCTATTATGTATTTACATTGTGGACAGCATCCGCAACGGAACGTACCCTTTCTCAGCATGTTTTTTCTTTTCATCTTAGGATTCTGTTCAAGAACCCTTTTAACATTAAATCCCTTCCTATATACTACTCTACATGTCAAATCCTTAAAATTGGCCAAATCTGTAAATTCTTTAAAATCATTAAATTCTCTCTCAATGATATACCTGATCTCTCCCGCTTGTTGGCTATATTGTGTAATAAACATCTGTTCAGTACTAGATATCCCTTGAAATTCATCTAACAGGACATCTTCACCAGATGACTTGGCCTTCCCCAAAATGGGGGCAAAGCGGCTGGATCTCAGATTTCTTACTTCCTCAAAAACAGAATTAATCAAAACTATAGGGTACCCCCTTTCCAAAAAGAAGGATTTTAATTTCTCCCCTTCTGTAACAAAATCATTTTCTTCTGATGTCATACGGGACACCCTTACATACTGCCCCTTCACAATAGATCTTTTTTGGAATTTAGGATGAGAACTGGCATAATGGAGATACCCATTGGAGAATGATGGTTTCCTATAAACACGGGACTTAAAACGATCATTCATTTTACTGAGGGTTACATCTAGATAATCCAGCTGTTGAGTAGTAACATTGTAAGTAAAACGTAAAAATCCCGTAGTATTATGAAGGTATGCCACAAACTCATCTATGCAGTCCCGTGGTCCCACCCAAAAAATGCAGATATCATCCAGGAACCTTGAATAGTGAATCCAATGTTTGGAAAATACACTGTTCATAACAAATTTTTGTTCCCAGATGGCTAAAATCATATCTGCATAAATGGGGGCACAATTGGCCCCCATGGCTACCCCAGAAAACTGCTGGAAGTATTCTCCTGAGAAGTAGATATAATTATACTTCAATACCAGTTCTAATAGATGTAACACCAAGTGGACATCGTTGTTGGTCACCCCATTACACCCCCACAGAGCTTCCTCAATCCATTCAAGCCCTAAAGTGTGTGGTATCACAGAGAAAAGATCGACCACATCTATGGTAACAAAAAACATGTCAGGTCTAAATAGGT